>NW_027279894.1:217500-240000 GCF_046629955.1 Centroberyx affinis
AGGAAAGAATAGATGAAGGAGAGAGAGAGAGAGGTAGAGGAGAGAAGATGAGGGAGAGAGGGGAGGAAGGGAGGGGAGTGAAATGTTGAGAGGAGATGATGGATGGGTGAGAGAGAGAGAGGGAGGGGAAAAGAGAGGGAGGATAGACAAATGTTGAGAGGAAAGGGGTGAGAGAGGAGAGGGAGGTGGGGGAGAAAGGGGGAGAGGAGATGAAAGAGGGAAGGGAGGGTGTGAGGGAGACAGAGGGAAGAAAGAAAGGTTGAGAGGAGGAAGATGAGAGGGGGAGAGGGAGGAGGGAAGGGAGAGAGGGAGATGGAGTGAAAGGAAGGAAGGGAGGAGAGGCAAATGTGGAGAGGAGGGTGAGGAAAGGAGGGAGGAGAGAGTAGGGGAGGAGAGAAAGATGTTGAGAGGAGGATAAATGAACGAGGGAGAGAAAGGGAGGAGAGAGAGAGGAAAGACAAGATAATAAATGAGAGAGAGGAGGAGGAGGGGGAGGGAAGATAGAGATATAGTAAGAGAGAGAGTGTGAATGAAAAAGAGAGAGATGAATAGAGAGATTGCAAGGAGGCGGGGAGGGAGATAGAGATACAGGAAGAGAGAGAGAGAGAGAGAGAGGAAGAGAGAGAGAGACTGCATGTAAATAAAAATGTATGAAATTTGCATAACTAATGCCCAGAGACATAGATTACATAACGCCGTGTGTTGTCAGGGAGAACAACGCTGAGAGAGAAAGAGGGATGGGAGGGAGGTTGGGGAGAAAGAGAGAGGGAAGGAGGGATGGAAAGGGGGGGGGGGGGGGGGGACGAGGGAAGATGAAGACTTAATTAGGAGGGAAGGGAGTGGGAGGGAGATATAGTGGATGAGAGGAGGGAGAAGAAGGGATTAGGGGAGGGAGGTGTGGGGGAGAAAAAAAAAAGGAGACAAAGCGGGATTGTGGCATTAGAGAGAAAGGAGGATAAGAAGAGGAGGAGGAGGGAAAGGAGGGATGACATTTAAAGGGAGGAGAGCGGAGGAATGAAGGGGGGGGGGGGAGGGAGGGGAACGTCTGCCCCTGTCAGCTTCAAAACATCGAATACAAACAACAAACAGGCCGATCGAAGCAAACGGTCCCATGAGGCTGCAAACAGCCATTCAGCATCCACATGAATGAGGAAATCATCTGACACATCCGACAGAAACGATATGACTAACAAACCAACACATGGAAATCCCAGCCATAACAATAAAAAAAAAAAACATCCAGTCACGTATGTAGCTTAAGGGAACACACAAGCTATTTTGGGGGGAGATTGAGAACGTAAAAGACACCAAAATCATCCACGTGTCCCCGGTAGATCTTCCGCTCCGGAGCTGCATGCTAACACGTTAGCATCCGCTATGTTGACTGATAGCAGGCGACTAGCATTATCGCGAAAGTGAGACAGTAAGAGCTTGTAGCAGCTCTACAGCTAAATGTTAAGTCATATTAAGTGATATAGGGTCTTGTGTAGCAGATTGGCAAAATTTACACGAAATATGATAGCATAACATGCTAAAAATAATGAAATAACATACTGATGGGTAGGGCTGGGCGATATGGACCAAAAATCATATCTCGGTATTTTTAAGCTGAATGGCGACACACGATATATATCTCTGTATTTTCTAAGAAGTAGGCTAAATGTTCAGTTGTAAGTCAAAGCCACATGTGAGATGTCACAAGCACTTTTATTAAAACAAGACTGTGATCAAAATAAAATGCAAAGACAGGGTTTCCTTCCCTGTTTTAGAACAGTCTGGTAAGTTCAGAAAATGACATCACTTTACTGTAATGCAGCCTTTAAAACCAGGAAAAGACAACACTTATGCCATATCACGATATTACGATATCCAAAATCTAAGACGATATCTAGTCTCATATCACGATATCGATATAATATCGATATATCGCCCAGCCCTACTGATGGGTCTCGTTTGCTAAGGCGAATAGTACTGCAATGTTCTGGGTTTGAATCTAGCTTAGTGCAACTTTGTCGCATGCCAAACCCCTAACTCTCTCTTCCAATCTTTCCTGCATCTCTCTACTGTGAACTATCAAATAAAAGACTAAAATGCCCAAAAAAAACATACTCTTTTGAATTATCAGGAACTACTAGGGCTGGGTATCGTTTAAAAAATTACGATACCAGTACCAATACCAGTACCCTTAAAGTGATACCGATACCAATAGAGTACTTCATTCGATACCTTTTTTTTAACGTTTTGGTGGCATCTCGGTACACTGAACTGCCAACTCCGTCACATACACCGCACTCGACTTCACCACCACAGACTGTATGGGTTGTAGCTGCTGCAGTAGTGGGCCAATCACACGTCGCATTTAATCGAAGAACGCTTGCGGTGATTGGCTGCGAGCAAAACCAGACAAATAGTCATTTTTTTCTAGATCTGTGTACAAGAAGTATCGAATGCAGGTATCGTTTGACTGGAGAAGTTTCGATACTACTTGGTACTGGGTTACTTCGGTCGATACCTTAAAGGTATCGAGTACCGATACCCAGCCCTAGGAACTACTTTCCTTGTTTCTGTAGGAAATGAACATGGAGGGCATGGGAGACTGTGCACAGCTAAAAATCACTGCACAGCAGATGAATACACCTGAAATAGTTCCAAAAATAAACCTGGCTACAGCAGCTATATTGAGTTAATAATATTTCATTTTAAAATTTTATATATATATTTTATATTTAACTTATTAATAAAAGGTGTGTCTTCTTACTTTGCGTAATGCTAGTCGCCTACTATCACTCAACATAGTGTAGCTAAAGAGTTAGCATGACACACTGAAGCTAATGATCTACTGAGGACACATGGATGATTTTGGTGTCTGTGTTGTCATCATTTAAAGGGCCAATCTCCCAAAAACATCCCACAACGAAAATTCCTTTAGTATACACCTACAATTCATTCACATGAACCTTCACAAACCACTCAGAAAGCTTTTTGAAAACAGCCCATATCCTTGCAGTTGTATTGTCGGTTAAATTCAGCCGGAGTGTGAACGTTACGCATCATCTAAACATAAAACGTCTGCAGTCTCAAACTATGAATATCCACAACTCTACACCTTACAGCTTTATACAGTGAGATTTGAAACTCACCCATCTGAAAAACTGAGATAGACTTTTATGGTTTGGCTTCAATTCAAATACATTGTTTTAGCTTTACCCATTCAGGAAGTGTTTGAACATTAAACGATCATCCACAGCCTCTCAACTACACCAATGACAATAACAGTAACAACACAGTGAGCCGGCCTTGTGGATAGACAGACCGACCCGTAACAGAAATGCCACAGGTTCAATTCCCGCAACAACACCGAAAATGTAAAATATGTGTCTAAAATATGTGTGTCTCAAAAGGAAATGTGCAGAAACTAGTTCCTGATTACACTGCGTGGAATATAACAATTCAAGTGCTGTAAAAAAAAAAAAAAAAAGAAAATGTTAAAAATGTAAAGAAAGCTCAGTTCCCAGCAGACAGAACCACTGGCGCTATCGTGTCTTCTCCGGCTCTGAAACAGCCGTCTCCCCTCTCACACACACACACACACACACACACACACAAAAAAAACCCACCGCACTGTATGGAATCACAATTTCACCCTCCCAGCTACCGGCTTCATCTTCCCTTTTTAAGCTCCTTTCACACAATCGTCTCCCGCCTGAGAAATTCACTGCAACGTTTATAATACAGACGTGCGTGTCAGTTAGCATCACTGCAGAGAACAAAGAGAGACAATCATGCATGATTTATGGCGTGGGGTGGGATGATATTTGGTTTTTGGATGAATCGAGACAACTTTGCCCCCACAGACACACTGTGTTTCTCAAAATACAGCGTTGTGTTATTCCACTTAAATACATTTCACAGGCTTTTGCATCAGCCAAATCTACCGCTCTTGCCATTGTTTCACCTAATGTGTCACGCATTTCTGTATTTGATCTGTTTACTGGGAGCATGTGGGTCTTGCTGCAAGCCAAATTCCCCATTAGGGACGATAAAGTCTTGAACCAGAATTTGAAATTGAGGCCTAATTGACAGAATTGACTCGCTTTTATGTCACTTCGTCTGCAGTGTTTCATGCAGACTACTTTATACTGCAAGGACTCAAACTTGTACACAACCCACTTATGTGACTTAAGTGTAACACTTTATAATAAGGGTACATTAATTATTAAGCATTAACTAACCCTTAACAGTTAACTAATGTGTCTGGTAATTTACTAATGGTCTTCATGTTAACTAAGGTATTAATTTATACATTATTTAATAGTTTATAAAGATAAGATAATTAACTCTTAATGAATGTACCCTTATTGTAAAGTGTTACCGACTTGAGTCTTTCAAAGGTGTTTCAAAAATGCAGAATATCCTCCAAGATAGTTTGCTAACATATGATTGAAAAGCATATACAAAGGTACAAAGTGAAATTTCTCATTGTATGGACTTGGGAAAGCTCCAGCAACAATACAAAGCCAAAAAAAATAAATAAAAAGAAAGTATTACTTTCCCCAAAACAATTTGGGGACCCATTTGTGGCGAGCATACAGGTAGGTGGGTTGAGCGTTGGTCACCTTTTGAAAAATAGTGACAAAATGTATAATCGAAAAAAGATTGCAGGTTATTTACATCCTCAGCTGCAACAATAACACTTTTACAGACTGGATCCTCTATATTTTAGAGATACTGAATGATGAAACTTTACTTTTTCTAGTGTTTTGGAAGGAAACACATACTCCCTATTATTTGTCAGTAGGCGGAAACTGCGGAGTGAAGCCTGACTGGAGGCTGCAGGAGCTTCATTAGCGGACTCTGTTAGTTGGTATGAGAAACCCGGGGTGTTATGAACTCGCTGAGCTTCATTTACTTTTGTCCCGTTGCTCCCAAAAGGGGAATAAAAAACATTTATTTATTCATTTGCGGCACCGTCCATGACGTCAGTGGCCGCCCAGAGGAAAGCAACATCCTTAATCAGATCTCCTCTTCCTCTCATTTACTTCTCCTGGACAAAGAAGATGAGTTTGTATTTAAAATCAGTGAGAGATTTTGACTATTTTCTCAAACCTCTGAAACTCTGCTCCTGAGAGACAAGTCTTGGATTGTCTCACTCTGGTACATCACGCTTCTCACTTTGCTCTTTCATTTTGTTTCTCACGTCTTAATATGCGCTCACTCTATTCTCTCTAATGTGTCAGTGAGGAGAAACATCTCAGAAATCGGTCAGCGATCTGTGAGTGAAGCCATCGACAAATGAGACATCACACTTTTCTTATTTGTCTCCAGCTCTTCTTACAGTCAATACAGATGTAAATTCTCATGTGTTTCTCTTTATTTCTCTTTATTGCTCCTAAGGGGGGATTTAGCAGAAGGAATTCAGATATCATTGATCCTAAATTAATACAATATTGAGATGTACTATATCTCAATATATATATTATAAGTTAATAGGGATGTGATGATCTGCTTATCTCACAATACGATTCGATACGCGATACAGAGTTCACGATACAATACAACCACGATACTTAAGCAATATGATGTGCAATATAATGTGATATTGCTTTTATACAACAGTTGTATAAACAAAGCTATTCATCAAGTAATGGTAATTTGAGACAACAGATGATTTTTGTCTGTTATTTGTCTCTGCCAACAAAAACAGTTCCCTCAGGATTCCACTACCAAGTGTTGCCAAGCAACAGGTAAACTGTTTCTCGACTGCAAGCTAGCTAGCTACTTTCTTTCCAATCTTCCGCCTCGGCCAACCATTCATAATTAAGGTCAAATGTATCCATATTTGCATTGTTGCTACTAGGTGCGAATCAAGTTAGAGTTTTGTGTTGACGTGTACTGGGAATATCTGGTAAGCATTTGTTTGTTGCACAACACTGTATTGTCTGCTAGAAGTGCTAACCAGCTGGTTAGCTAGCCAGCTACTCAGCTAACGTCAGATGACGTTGTCGTGATCCGCTTTTTATTTCTCCTCACAAGAAGCTCCAGGCAGAGCTTTCTCCACACAGAAACATGCTGTGTGTGAACGCAGCCTAATCAAGGTTACATTAGAACACCTGCGAAGCGGAGTGATACATACACTAGCGTCCCAGTGTTGTTATACTGGACCGGAACTAACTGTTGTATAAGATGTAATAAATAAAAGTTCAGTCACAACAAAATCCAAAGCAGAATTCTGTTTATTTCTGAGCCACAAATCTTTCTAGCGATGCCATTGGCTCGTTAGAATGTAAACAACGATTTAAAAATGTCATTACAAAGTGACAATAATATAATTTGGATGGAGAGCTTGTGAAACTGTGATGATCAAGCGTCTACAGCAGAATAAAATGGAGCTAACTACCATTCATTTTTCTGCCCCACGATACGTATTGTCACATTTTTGTATTGTGATATATTGAATTTCAATATATTGTCCCATCTCTAGTTGTTAAGCAACTGATCCTCCCTATGGGCGAGCACAATACCTGTGAAACTGTTCCACCATTTTAACTGTAACAATTTACTTTCAAGAAGCGGGCTTGTAGCCACAAAGTTGAGGTGTTAAAGGACGACACTGACTTTTTAGGAGTTTGGCCTATTGGTCATCTTAGAGACAGAGAAATGACTTTGGTACCAATCCTCTCATCATATATTGGGTAAAAACTCCCAAAAAGTGTTTATTAGGACTGGGCGATACTGACAAAATCGGTAACACTTTACGATAAGGGTCACTAAGTTAAGGGTTAGTTAATGCTTAATAAGGGTTAGTTCAAGCTTAATAAGTTTGCTTTATAACTAACCCTTAATTAACAGTTAACATGTTAACTAAGGTATTCATTTCTACATTATTTAAGAGTTTATAAAGATGACTATTAAATAAGGTATAAATTAATACCTTAGTTAACATGAACATCATTAGTAAATGATTACCAGACACATTAGTTAACTGTTAATTAAGGGTTAACCCTTAACTTGGTGACCCTTATTGTAAAGTGTTACCACAAAATCAAATATCACAATATTTTAGACAGAATACCTCGATATCAATAATGTGAAGATATTTCTGGGGAATGAGTCGTGCTTTCATAAGATATTTATACACAAGAACATTTTGAAAGTTAGTAATGCCAAAGCCAATCATTGTTCATTTTACTCAGCCAGAACAGGCTGATAAGTTCAGAAAATATAACTTAAGTTATTTCACAATATTACAATAACCAACCAAATCCCAAATCCCCAGACGATATCTAGTCTCATATCTCAATATCGATATTCTACGATATATGGCCCAGCCCTATAAGACATGTTCTCATAAATAAAGGGTTTCTTTTTTTAAATCAGAGAGAGATTTTCTGTCCCTGTGATGTTGGTCTGAGTGCTCCCTGGGAACATCTTTTTAAAACGGCGGCTTCTTTTTTTTTTTCTCATTGTTTACAATAAAAAAAGGATGCACTCTTCACAGCGCTCAGAGTGGAGTGAGTACCCAAACAGGACACTGAAGGGAAAAAAAAAACAAAAATAAATGTTCCAACCTGAGTAAAAAGCTCTGCACATCAGGTTTTCTACAGCCACATAAAAAACAGTGGGAGCTGCTGCCGACGCCTTAAATATTTGATTCAAATAAAGGCAAAGAAGAGAGAAATGACTTGTTAGACGAGTGATTTGAGTAACAAACCACTTCTGTGAAACTGGTTTAAGAAACTGGGTTAATGAAATCTACCAAGAGGAAGCAGTTAACAGAAGAGATACAATATGATGGCACCACTGATTTTTACCACCAAATTCACTTGAGAATGATTTATAATAGTAATAATGCCTGAGAAGACGTTGTTTACTGTGATTATGGATAGAAATGGTGATGCAAGCGGCACCCAAGCCCCTATAATCACAGTAAAAAACACTCTTAAGAGTATTATGGCTTTTTATACAATGGTTACAAACACATACTGACTGAAAGGTTTTCTTCATAGTTGTATACATATGTAAGAATAAAGAAAAATGAAAAGTTGTACATGCCCTGACAAAAAAGTCCCACATGTGAAATCCCATGTGAATTGAAAGCACATGTGCTTTTTGGACACATTTTGGTTTTCATACATTAAAACACATGAAATTTCCCTTCGACATTTTCACCTGCGCATTGTCTCTCTGCATGTGAAACAAATATTGACATATCTAACAGCAATGTGAAAAAAAAAAGTTCACATGTGCAAAAAAAACCCACTTCACATCTACAAATTGAAATTTGTTTTACATCTGAATTAAAAGTCACGTGACGTCAGAATGCAAGGAGAGAAAAATTGTTCACATGTGAAAACCAACGTGTCCAGAAAGCACATGTGCTTTGAATTAACATGTGTGGGTTTTTCAGATGTGACTTTTTTGTAGGGTGAAAATAAATAAGCAGAAAAAGTGCGAACTAGCTCCCCGCAACTTCGACCAATCAGATCACATGACTGAAATTGTGTGTTTTTGCCTATAATTCAAGTAAAACTGAAACTGGTTACCTTCAAAATTGAGTTTACTAAGGTTTTCCCCACGGACGAGGGCAAAAAAATATGACTGTAAACACTGGAGCAATAAAATCTATAAACTACGAGAGATGACAAGTTGTTTATTAAAGCATCAAGACCAACTCCTCCGAGTAGGGCTTTTTATTTCAGGAGCTTTACAGCTAATGAAAGTGTGTGGGCGTGTGTGTGTGTGTGTGTGTGTGTGTGGGCTGGTAAATAGATACTAATAGATTGGATTCAAGGACCAGGTGTAGCTTTACAGCTGCTAAACCAAGCCTCTTGTGATTTTGAAGATGTGGCACTTAAAAAATGTTAAAAATACGATCTAGAGAGAGAGAGAGTGTGTGTGTGTGTGTGTGTGTGTGTGTGTGTGTGTGTCTTAACTACCTCAGTTAACATATAGTACTACAGAGACATCACAATTTTACAAGAAACTCTCACTGTACACTCCCATGGATAAAACACAGAACGGAGCAGGCGTCTATCCAACAGGGTTTGTCACAGACTGGGGCCCACAGGTGGCTCATGGGAAAATTAATTGGGGTCCATCAATTATTCTAATAAAATATTATCCAAAGTACTGGGTATTATGTTGCCAAATCCGTTCAAAGTCCCTGCAATTCAAAGTTGAGGCTGTCACATACAGTATGATAAGTGCACACATTGTTAATATAGAGTAGGTGGCTGCAGTGGAAATTGAACCCCCAACCCTGGTAGCGGTGTAATGTTCTACCCAATGAGCTGTTCTCCAAAAAAAAAACCTAAATATCTGTTTTGGATGACAAGAAAATAAATGTGTTTTTCCCACAGAGAAAGTGTTTTGTTAAAAAACGTGAACCCCTGCTCTTACAAAATGACTGACAGCATAAAATGAAAACAAATTATGATACTTTGTGAAGGAGAGAGAGTAACTTAAGTCTTTGACAAAATGATAGCAATTGTACAAATTGGATCCTCTATATTTTTGAGATTCTGAATGATGAAATTCAGGTAAATCTTTTGTATTTTCAAAGTGGATAGATGGGGTTTTGGATGTGAATTCACAAGTATGTCACAGGAATTTTCTGACTTCAACAGGAGTTCAAGTGCCATAAAAACATTCGGGGGAGAGAGAGAGAGAGAGAGAGAGAGAGAGAGAGAGAGGGAGGGAGAGAGAGAGACAGAGAGAGAGAGAGCTTTGGGGAGACTCATTTCCTCGGAGGTTAACAATTAATTCCTGATTAAAAGTTGAGCAGCAGTCAAAGCGCTCCTCCCCAGCGGAGATGTCACTCTGCTTCCTTCCCGTCTTACGTAACCGCGGTGACATGAAAAGGAAGAAAGATGGAAGGATTGGGTGGAGGAGAGAGACAAGCCTCTGGGCGTCACTGGGCAGATTTGGATTTAAGGGGGGAAAAAAAGATAGAAACTCCACAATCTCCATAGTCTTTTAGAGTAAAGGGGAAAAGACATCCAGGACGTCCTGCAGATGGAAGATCACAGGTTCAAAACCAAAGTCATGTGTCCTGTCAAAGTGTATTTGAGCAAAATAGCTACTATATTCTTAATGTAAAGGGGTCTATATAGCACCAGAGAAGGGTTCATTACGCTTGTACCGAAGCAGAACCCAAATAATTTTTTTTGTAGCACCAAGACTCAAATGGTTCTATCTAAAACCTTTATGGTGCTGGGAAAAAAAACTTTCAGAATATATGAAATGTTCCAAACCAGCAGTAGGGAAAGAATTTTTTTAAGAACCACACCAGGTTCTTTCTGATTTACAAGTGTTTAACAAATCAAAGGGTTCTTTGAGTCAATCCAGTTCTAGGGCTTTCAGGTGATGTAACACACCCCTTGGTGGCCATATTGGAGGTCCTCAGCTCTTGGGCAACAGTGGCTGTGAAGAGTGAATTGTGTCTGTAAATGTATAAATTTTCTGTCTCAAAAGAATTCAAAAGGCAAGATTGATTTGTTCTCGAGTTTTTGATAATTTCATCACTGATCCATCTGATTGATTTTGTGTTTAATGTCAGCTTGTTAGCTAGCTAACCATAGTATCTGGTCAGCTAACCATCACTGACGTTGTTTACACATCTGATTCAGACCTGTCAACTCTCCTGTTTTTCCCGTAAATCTCCCGTATTTCCCTTTTTTATTTTTTACAGTTATACAGAATCCTAATTGACCCAATCAAGTTGTTTCGGTTAGATCCTTAGACTATTTACCTTGGGAGACTATTTTCCCATTCCTGACCAGAAGTAGGCTATGTTGGGAAACATCCATTTGTTGAACTAGTTAACCCAATCCTTTTTGCTCTGAGATTACAGCAGGGCAGGCAGTAAAGGCACCTGGTCATTAGATCTCTGGAGCCGAGAGAGGAAACCCCTTTCATAATGTAAAAACTATGGTCGGGTGGGGGTCCCGGAAAAAATCTCCCTTATTTTCAAAGCCCAGTGTTGACAAGTATGATCTGATTAGCACACTAGCTAACATATCTACTAGCAGCTAGCGTTAGCAGTGACTAGTAGTCGCATTAACATTGGTTTCTTTGCTGAATTAGCCTGCTGGCTAGTTAGCTAGCTAACAGTTTGTTCAGGTTAACTGAGCTGACTCTTCTCAAGCTACAACTCAGTGTTTTGGAGTAGAGACTAGAGCTAAAGACAAGACAGTGTCACAGTAACCAAATCCACCTTATACACTATTCACTTTTATAATTATATCATTACTGAACTGCCACACTAACAATCTTTTTCAGGTAGCTCTCTTTTTCAAGCCTGGTTGTTGTATATTTAGCCATTATTTACGCACAGCTAATTCTCCATTGGCCCTCCATGATGTCACCGGCTGTGGTTGCTAGGAGATTCGTGACTCAACTGAACCCTGCATTTCCCCGTGTGTACCTGGCTGCTCCTCCACTGTGAGCCAAACCTCGGCCACATATCATGCTTTTATGAGTATCATTAACAACATACTTTCTGAGTGAGTCTGAGTGAGTGAGTTAGCATTAGCGTTCTGTTGCCTGTTTCCCATGGCGCTAACGCTAACGCTAACGCTGCCGGGGTCAGGAGTGCAGGGGAGCAAAGGGATGAACATGAATCATCGTTGGTGTTGCTGACAACCTTTAACCTGAGGATAGAGAGAGTGTACCCAGTCACCTCCTCTCATTAAACACTGACAGAGAGAGAGAGAGAGAGAGAGAGAGACTAAGGAAGAATAGAAGGAGAGAGAGAAGAGAGGATTAAAATAACCAGTGCAGTGCTGCTTCCAGCTGACACATTGAAAACACCAGAGTGATACTTTCACCAAGCCCACTCTCACAACAGGGAGAGAGATGGCTGGGGCACACACACACACACACACACACACACACACACACAACATCACAAACAAAAAGAGAGACACAATCGCTCAAAAACATACAGTCACAAACACAACCATGAACAGATGCACAAATATGTACACACACACACACACGCACACTCACACACGCACACACACACACACACACACACTCTCATGCATGCACACACACTCATGGACATACACACAAACGCAGCACTTTTAGATTTTGCTCGCCAAAACACATTTAGTCATGCAAAAAAAGTTTGACAGCATATATATACACACACGCGCACACACACACACACACACACACACACACAGATACATTAGTGAGGTGTTGCGTCAAGTTATTTTCTCTCAGGCTAATTACTAATTCATTCCCCTCTGTGTGCGTTGGTGTGTTAGAAGGGAGGACACAGATTTAGACAAGCTGTTATCACTGGTCACACACACACACACACACACACACACACACACACACACACGGACGAATGCGTAAACACAAATCCACCATCGCTCACACTTTTTATCACACACACACACACAAATACACACAGTTTTGTATGTGCATGATAAAAATAAATTTGCGTGCATTTTAGCTTTTTTTTTCTTTCTCTCTCTCTCTCTTTCACACACTCATGAGAAAATGTAATGTGGCTGATAGGCGGTTTGAGCCAGGAGCTAGTGCTGATGCAAACATGCCTACGCACGCACGCACACACACACACACACACACACACACACACACACTCATATACATAATACAGGGGCAAGTTTTTACTCCTTTTTCTCTTTCTATACACAAACAAGCACACATCGACATTCTCTTTCACACACACACACCCACATTACCCTCTCTCTCTCTCTCTGTGTGTGTGTGTGTGTGTGTGTGAGAGAGAGAGAGAGAGAGTGACAGGCTTATGAGACTCTGTTACAAAGATCCCAGTCCTCAGCAGACTCCTTTTTATGTCTGTCTTAAATAACGGCGTTACTGCACTCTGGAGACTAGGCTAAAACAAAGTGTGTGTGTGTGTGTGTGTGTGTGTGTGCGTGTGTGTGAATGAGAGAAAAAGAGAAAGGAAAAGAGAAAGGAAGAGGAAAGGAGAGAGAGCAAAGAGTGTGTTGTAAGTTTGTTCTCCGTAAGCATCCTACGTGTTTTTCCTCTCAGTTAATGTGTGTGTGTGTGTGTGTGTGTGTGTGTCCCAGTTAATGAAAGGCCCCCGTAGTAAAGCAGATTTATCGGCTGCATCGAGGGCAGATCGAACATTAGCGGATCTTGCGGGTGTCGTTATCAAAAATGGACCCGGCTTCCTACAGAACAACATTCTCCATCCTGACCTCTGGTGTTAAGGACACAAAGCACCAGAGCTTAAAACAGGAAAAAAAAAAAAAAAAAAAAAAAATACAGAAACACACCTCAAAAACGAATCCCGCAGGTTCAGGGTTTGGAGCTGAAACGCAAAAATAAAGCCGTTCGAGGAGGAGGAGGAGAAGGAGAAGAAGGAAACGAAACGTTAACCGGATGTCAGCTGTAATTTATTTCATAGGCTATAAATGTCACTATCTTGAAAGCAAAGGTTAAGTCGGTTTTGTTTTACTTCCTCGAAACTTAAATGTCACGCCAGCAACTGTTAAGTAAGAGCAGATGCCGATTATTTTTTTCTATTTTCTCAATTTCGAAAAGTAAAACGCTTAAAGGAGAAACACTTAAACACTGGTAAAAAACAGCTATTGGTGATGTGCTTTGCATTTTTTGGGTCAATTTTTTTAGTTTGGTGTATTTTTCTTATTTCCATGGATAACTGGTCTGACATAGATTATGTGATGTCACGCTCAGATGTTTCCAGCAGCTACAATGTGAGTTTGATATGAGAAAATGTTTCAGGATCTGAATCATCAGCGGTAAACGTCAGGTTTTGGTGTCAGTCCCTCGGAATCAAAGAGCGAGGGCTTCTTTCTAGAGCCGCCATTTTGTACCGAGAGACGTTCAACGATCACACAGGGAGAAATCCATCGTAGAAGAGGAAGAGAGACCAGTTTCTCCACCCACAGGAGCAGGAGAGAGACCAGAATGCAATGCAGCATCAAGACAGGTTGTCGCAATATCTCACTTTTTCTCAACTGGAAAAACCACTGCTGCTCTCTCCACCTGCATGTAAAAACCCACAGGTGAAATTCAACAAGTTCAGGGTTCAAGTACAGTCTCTTGGCGGGCTTAGAGAAAGGCATTCTGGGAAATGTAGGAAATCACTAACTGAAGCAGGGAAAGCGGGTACGCTAAAAAAATGTAATTCCACCGCTCCATCACAAATTCTCCTTTAACGTTTTGCATCTGTTTAGCTTCTTTCAAAAGAAAAAAAAAAACGGGATTATTTCAATTCTTTTTTATTCTTTGAGATTGAACGATGAGCTTGAACGGACATCCAAACCGACGAGCTGCTCTCTCTCCTGCTGGTGTCTCTGCTGCCGTATCACCGCGGCTCCGCTCTCTCTCCCCCTGCCGGCTAAATGAGCCATTTAGCTTCCGCGTGAATCAGAGGTGTTGTGACAGAAAAGGTACACGGCAGGGCCAGAGGTTACTTCCTGGTATGATGGTGGGCCAATGGTGACGCATGAAGTGTAAGGGAGCATGTAAGGTTACAGAGTATGTTTTAGGGATTTTTTGATATTTTTAGGGGTATTTTCGGGTGCAATTTTATTGAATTATGAAGTAATATATTTGCATTGCATATTGGCAAAAACAAACTCACTTTCTGCCACTAACATTTGCTTTATTTTAAATCATAATACACTAAATATCTTATTTCCCACTGCTGGAAACAGAAGAGTCTGGTGCCGTTTTCCCCTCTCTGTCCCCAGTGAATCCATTTTCCATCCCTTGATTATTTCGTTTTTTTTTATGATATTTTTTGTTAGATTTTTTTGTTGATGCCGTGGTTTGTGTCGGTCGTCATTTTCTCCTCTAACTGCCGTCTGCCTGGTGCCGACATTTCTCTCCTCCGCTCCAGGCTCGCTACACTCGTTTTCTGATCATAAACCGCTCCGGTTCTCTTGCCCAGAATGCACTGGAAACTGGAAACAATCCCCCCGTGGTTTAAAAAAAAAAAAAAAAAAAAAAAAAGGCTCCCATGAGTCTCCTGTACGGTGGCCCACGGGGGACAGTTAGCTGCGATCACGCGCGGATATTTAACAACAGCAAAAATATGTGAAGAGCGGAAAGGGTACTCCTAATTAATCAAGGGCATTTTTTTTCCCCCACGCTGGTTTTTAATTTCACGGCCGTTTTATGATCGTTAAAGGACGTTTTTGTCCCGGGTTCCCGTTCATTTCTGACCCAGCAGAGTGGGAATTTAGGAAATATGTGAGGTCAGATGCAGAAAATAGTGTAAATGCATAGTGAAGCTGTTATCAAGAGGGTGTTTGTCATATATTTTGTATATTCCACAGAGGCTGACGGGGTATTTGAGGTTTTTTAGGAGACTTCTCCCACAACAAGTCAGATTCACTCACAGTCTGACTGGTTCAATTAAGGAAAATTGTGTGTGTGTGTGTGTGTGTGTACATGCACCAAATCTGATTTACAGCCAAGGAAGGATGGAAGTAACTAATTACAGTTACTCTTGTTACTGTAATTGAGCAGCTTTTTCGTGTAGTTGGGTTTTTTTTACTTTGACTTTAACTTTGTTTTGACTGAAGTATTGTGCTTTGCTACATTTTAAATCACATCCAAGACACAGTACACAGATTTTACAGGCTCCTCATAAGCATCAGAGACCCCTCCAGCTGTAAATTGGCCAAATGTGGAGCCGTTCAGCCGAGAAGAGAAGAGGAATCTGGCTTTACTTTGTGTTGTAAAGTTTTGTTTCCAGTTAAAAGAATCCAGTTTGAACTCTCTCTGTCCTCTCTCCTTTTAGAATCACATGGAAAACATCACAGCTGACAACGTTTTGTTTTCTGAAAAGTAACTCAGTAACTTTTACTCTACTCTTATATTTTAAGATACTTTTTAGTCGATTTTTACACCAGTACTTCTACAAAGTAACAGTACTTTTGTTTGAGGAGGATATTTTGGTACTGTCACCTACTCACAGCCTATTTGGTTGAATTAGGAGAATATTTGTGTGTGTATGTGCGTGCGTGTGTGTGTGTGTGTGTGTGTGTGTGTGTGTGTGTGTGTGTCCAGGTCTTTCCACAGCTCAGTGCTGCCCCCTGCAGGAGAGTGTGTCTGACTGCGGTGTCTTGTTTACAGAACATGCTGTGAGTGAAAAAAAACTACATATACTGGATCTAATTCAAGTGTTTCTGCTTCTGTTCTGTTTCTACTGACTCTGTTCACATTTTAACTGAACTGTGCTTCTGGTTTTTCTGTAAGATTCAACTGAAGAGGCAACAGCCATCAGAGGTTGATACACTGAAGACTGGATGGATGATGTTCATGTCTGTCTTAGTATTGCCTATAGTATATATTGTATTCATTCACTGCACTGAAATAAGGCAGTGGTTCTCAATGAGGGGTCCGAGGACCACCAGGGGTCCTTGAGGGGGTTCCAGGGGGTCCCCAGCAAATAGATGAATTGTTAAACTTCACCATTGTTTCATTTACAAGAAGTTAACACAATCAGAGAATGTAAAAGAAAAGACTATTTTGATCATAGTTTCTCTGTTATCTCTCTACGTACAATGCGAATAGTCATGGAGTTCTGCACAAAATCATATCTGACAATAAAAATATTCTCAGATTTGGGTCCAAGAGAGAAAATCTCATCAAATGGGGGTCCGTGGCTCTAATGTGGACTAAATTAGGGGTCCTTGATATGAAAAAGGTTGAGAATCACTGAAATAAGGTTTAAATAAATTGGTGTACTTCTTCAGGCACTAAATACAGCACACACTAAGAATTAAACAAAAACACAAGGCACTTTTTTGTTGTTTTGAGTCCATGTCAACACTAAACAGACATAAACAGATAAGAAAATACTGAGAGATGTGTTTCAGGATACAGAAAGCAACACATTCACACACACACACACACACACACACACACGCACACACACACACACAAAGATAGATACACACAGGCAGTATTGTGCCTATCAGAGGAATAATTAGAGTATCTGCAGGTTTCAGAAAGCCAAATTTAAGACCTTTTCATCCTACATGGAATTGGATTTAAGAAAAAATTTCAAGACACAAAAGAGAGTATTGCCAATCGAACGCAGCACATGAAAGTTTAGAAACATAAAGACAACAGGAGATTAACGACAATTTGGCATTTGCCTTATTATAAATAAGTATCACCAAATGTAAAGATTCTGTCAGTATCTAATTTTACACTTGCATGAACATGAAACTTAACTAAAACTAAATCTGCATAACATGGTGAAGAAGTAAGACTTGTAATTACTGTATTTAAGACATTTTCATGCTTTTTAAGACGTTAAATGTAGATGATTAAAGTATTTTTTTAAGGCTTTTTACCCCGAAAAACACAAAAGGCAAAGTGGCTGTTTTGAAAGGGAGTTTATTAAAAGACAGCTGTGTGTCTCTGGCACTTTGAGTAATCGAAGACACACACACACACACACACACACACGAATACAGTTCCTAAATCAATACACGCGCCAATGAACACACACACACACACACACACACACACACACACACACCACTCTACAGTGAGACCTGGCTGTCTGCAGTGATTAGACTCTGGAAGTAATTTATAGTGACATGAGCCACAATTCATCCTGAACATCCCTCCTTTCCCTCTCTCTCTCTCTCTCTCTCTCTACTTCATTCTCTCTCTCTCTCTCTCTCTCTCTCCCTCTCTCGACCACTTTCTCCCTTTATCTCTCTCTCTCCATGTCTCGCTTGATTTCCTCTTTTATTCCCTCAATCACTCTCTCAGTGATTCCCTCCTTTCCACTTCTCCCCACCCCCCCCCTCTCCCCACTCTCTCTGTCTCTCTCTCATTTGATTTTCTTAGTCTCTCTATCACTCTCTCTGTCTATCTGTCCCTTCCCCCTTTTCTCCTTCTTCTCCCCGTCATCATTCACAAACCCCTGAGAGCTTTTCAGCCTTTCCCACTGTCTTTCTCTGTCATATTCTCTTCATTACACACACACTAACACACACACACACACACACACACACACACTGGGCGACAAGCGAGCGGGTGGAGTAATGGAATTGAACGTAATGAAGAGAGATGTGTGTGTGTGTGTGTGTGTGTGTGTGTGTGTGTGTGTGTGTGTGTGTGGTGAGGGTACTAATCCACCTAGCTCAGCCACCATGGCGAACAAGCTCGACTGAACTGAGCACAAACCAAACAGTCAACATGCCAAATGTTGCCATTGTGTGTGTGTGTGTGTGTGTGTGTGTGTGTGTGTGTGTGTGTGCACAAAAGTGTATTGTACCCAAAAAAGAGAGCGCAAATGTACGTATTACGTCTTCTCTGTCGTGTAAGTGTATCCTCTCAAGCTTGTGTGTGTGTGTGTGTGTGTGTGTGTGTGTGTGTGTGTGTGTGTGTGTGTCTCTAATTGAAGAGTCGGATGCGTTCAGCCATGTTTGCTAACAGGAACAAAGATCCAATTTTATGCTAATTACTGACGCAGAGATTTGCGTCACTTTGATTGTGATGGTGAGTCGGACAAGGAGATAGTTAACATGAGTCACTGTTGGGCACGGGCTCACACACACACACACACATACACACACACACACACACGCACACACACACAGGCCTCGTCTCCCAAAACCGCCACATGGAGACAATGTCTGTATTTTTGGAATTAATAACCGTTATTTTGAAAACAGTCTTCTATTATTCCGTGGTTACCGTGGATACGGCCGGATCGGCCACGCTTCTTAGCCTGGCGGGAAACTGCGGTCGCACTCGAATACGCGGATTACTCACACACACACACACACACACACACACACACACACACACACACAGGTGCAAAGACACGACTCAACGAATGACTAAGCATTTCATTCACTTCATTCCACACACACAGTCGGATGCCAGGTGTACCTGTGTGTGTGTGTTTGCGTGCATGTGTGTGTGTGTGTGTATTAGGTTTCGACCGATATGGGTTTTTGAAGGCCGAAACTGATAGCCGATATTTTGCACCAATATTCAATATCTTTACATTTTTACCATTTTCATGCCCAAAACATTACAAGTTTCTAGTGTTTGCCCCGGAATTGTCTTCCTATCAGGGTGGAAAAGCCTCTGAAAAAGCATTCAGACCATCATGGGACACTAAAACTCTCCACTGAAACCCAGACTGGCAAAACTCTTTTAGTGTCAGCAGCTCTTTAAGGCAGAGAGACCCACCTTTTCAATCACAGAGGAAACTAGAATGCATTAGACCTTTAAGTGAAGAATCAAGCTACAAAAACCATCATGGAACAAGAAAATCAAATGTTTTTCTGTAGCTGTGGTCAGGATCATATCAGTGATGGACTGATTGGACGATATCTGATATCTAATAAAAGGCCAATATTTGGAAACTGATATATCGGTCTAACCCTAGTATGTATGAATGTGTGTGTCTAATGCTGACAGCCACCTCCTAGTAACATACTGTACACAACATGAAGAAGATGAAGATGAAGAAGAAGTGTTCGACAAGGCAGTGATGTAAAAACAACTTTAAACCTCGGAAACATCGCAGAAAGTCAATATGTCCTCATACAGACTCCTGTTAAGGAAGGTTAACACATCATCACATTACCTACTATCAACAAAAACTGTTAATACAATGGATAATGGATTCCTCTAGGCTGCCATTTGCAGAAACAGCCACTACACTGTAAAAACTGAGTAGTTCTTTGAAGAACCTCTAGGTTACGCCAAGAACCTAGGGGCTCCTCCAAGAACTCAGACGTTCCTCAAGGCTCTTAGAGGTGCCTGCAAGAACTTTTTGGGATTCCTCAGTATGAAAACTGGTTCCTCAAAGAACCCATTTGAATTAAGGTTCCTGGAGGATCTTTAGGCTACTATATTTGGATATCCTGTACTGTGAGGAACTTCTTGAATTTATCTCACTGCAAAGGCTTTCTTCTCCCATGTCTTTGAACTGTACAATAAAGTCAGAGAGTCAGAGAGTAATTACATGTCATTTAAACACACCGTTTAAGGTAGACCGGGGGATGTGACATGGTAACAGTTAGAGAACATGTTTGAATCCAGTAGTCCAGATTGGTGAAATTCACTTTTTAAGGTAGATATCCAATACCCAGAATGATCCAATATGCCGTACTGCAAAGGAAAGATGATGCTCGTTAAGGAGGACTGCTGAGCTGCAATCAGCTGTAAGATCCACCTTAAAAAACAGCATGATTTGACAGCTAAACCCCTAAAGTTAAAAGAAACTGTCTCCAAAACCAGGATTCCCAAGACTCTAAATTTTTGATGTCATTCAGCAAGATCCTGTGGAGCCGCGCCGCTGGCAGCATGCGACGGTCCGACTCTGACCCAAATATGAGCTTTATCGGAATTTGTACTCGCCTCTGAACTAGAAAATCTCCCCGGATCCCGTTAAAACTCTCCTTCAGGGTTAATCTCTCGTAATTTAAGTCAAAACGATGACGTCGCAGCTGACCTACACAGAGATACTTTGTGCTTTACAGGCGTGTAAACTATTTAAAGGTGCTGCGTGTAGCATTTTTACATCAGTAAACCTACAAACCAGCCTGTCAGCCTCTATCAGCCTCTACTCTACATCCTCCATTGTTTCTCCACCTGGTGGATCTGGAGGGAAATCTGCTGGATCGCTTTACGGCACAAAACAGGAAGAGGTTTCTGTTCTTCCAGAGCAAACGGAGCTAAAGCTGAAAGAGTTTCTGGAAACAGCAGATGGTGGAAGGAGGGAAAGGAAGATGGACATATCATTTTAGCAATGATTGTCTCGTAGTAGAGTGACCCCAGTTAGGGGGAGCAGGGACGGCAACATCTGTACGCAATAGGAAGCAAAAGGTTTTATGGGAAATGTAGTCTTAATTTTCAGAAACACAACAACAATGCCACTGGTGTGAGATAGAGGCGACCAATCGTCTCCACCACGGTTTATTTTGCTTACAGTAATTATATCAAGGAATCTGAATTAATTTGACAATGATGTATTGATGTTGAAAAAAAGCTACAAGTTGCCTTATTGGCATTTTTACATCAACCTGTTGAGGAAATAGAAAAATGTACTTTATGTATATTTATTTCAGCATGGTGCAGGCTAATACTTTAGCAAGTATACACACACACAAGCTAGTTTATCATCATCAAAGTGTTGGCATAACATATAACATCGCTACTGTGTGACAACCTTGTATCCCCAAAATGTTAACTTTTCAGGAGCTTGTTGTAATATTGATGACAGTGTGTTTTTGACATTATCCGATGGGACTGGCAGCAGTCTGATAAGCCGAAAAGGTCGGACAATTTTCTCAAACCGTTTATTTGCCAAAAGGTTTTGCCGATCTGAAAAGTCCCGACTCGAGGTAAAACAGGCAGAGCTGCAACTTTAACGTCAACTAATAACTCAAGCCCAGACCTTTATAAGTCTAACAAAGTGCTGATATAAATTCAGACACTAAACACACCGCACACACACACACACACACACACACACTGATTATTCATCAAAGTGAATGATAACACACACACTGCAGATATCATTGGGCAGGGCCCACAAGGCTGACTCAGCAACTTCTGCCAGAGGTCAGGGAGTTTGCGTGCGTGTGTGTGTGTGTGTGTGTGTGTGTGTGTGTGTGTGTGTGCGTGTGTGTGATAGAGAGAGAGGGAGAGAATTTGTGTATGTGTGTTCTCTGCATCTGTCACTGTGTGTGTGTGTGTGTGTTTACTCCTCTCCCCCAAGAGGAAAAGACTGCGGCAAATGGACAGGAAGTGATGTCACAGGTCTTCCAAGGTCAATGACTCTGCCCATTCCTCTCCGCCCAATACTGTCTCTCTCTCTCTCTCACACACACACACACACACACACACAGTCCACCAAAGTGTGTCCTCACCGTGACCTTTTGACCCCATCTGAGAAGGTCGTCACTACACACTCGTCCTGCTCAAGTCCATCAATCTCTCTCTATCACTTCACGCTCCTCCCCACACACACACACACACACTTGCCCTGTAGCTCATACACATGCCCTGCTACCATAAATCGCTAGGACACAGATGGTCTGAGGTGTACTGTACACACACACACACATACGTTTCGCCACAGCTGTCAGCCCATAAAGACATCCAAGCCAGACACATCTGCACAAATTCAGCCCAACTGCATTTCAAAATAAAAGTTTAAATAGATGGAAAATTACACAGAGAGAGAGCGAGAGAGAGAGAGAGAGAGAGAGAGAGGGGACAGTAGTTTGAAGTGATCACCATTTCCCTCTGAGCCTGTTTCTTGTAAATGTAACAAGACGTAACAGGAGAAACTTTCACTCCGCGGCCGGTCTCAACACACAGCGACTCAGGAAACACCATGTTGCTTTAACATTTTATGCTGAACAACACATCCGATGCCTTTCAATATTTGATGCCGAAAACTGCAACAACCAACAGCGAGGACTAGTTTCACTGCTTTAAGGTGAAGACAAACTCCTGCGCTTCTGTTCT
>NW_027279894.1:245000-257500 GCF_046629955.1 Centroberyx affinis
TTAGTTTATATTATATGGCCTGTCGATTCATAGTTTTTAAAAATGAAATATCATTATAGCTGAAGTACCGTATTTCCTCTAATAGTGGCCGGTAGTCAATTAAAAGCCGGGTCTCCGATAATGGTCGACACAAACAAATAAAAGCCGGCCCCAAATACAGGCTGGGGAAAAAAACAAAGGAAAAAACAACGGTGGATACCGGTAAACTCCTGGTGCCTGTTATATAATGTAACTGTAGTTTGTAGTAACGTACAAGTGCCACAAGATGGCAGTATGCCACAAGACGGCTCGGCCGGCGGAAGTCTCTGGAGCGTGCCGTCGTTGATTACCGTAATTATCGGTAATGCGTTGCAGTAACAAAAAAAACAGCTACCTAACGAACCCCAACAGAAGCAGATCAGAAAACAAGGAGGCTTCGTACTAAAATAGGAGCAAATATACTTATCAAACAGAGGGAATTAGAAATAAAGGCCTGTCTCTAATATAAGCCTGCTTCCAATAAAGGCCTGGTACCCTCTGCAGTTGAGGTAAATAAAGGCCCGGGCCAATATTAGAGGAAATACGGTAGTCAGGTTTGTTTTTGGAACCATTTCAGGTGAGCAACCACATATTTATCCGCTGCGCATTTTCAGATGTACACAGTCTCCGATCTCAACTTAACAAATTCTCAGACCCTCCCTAGCAACTTTCTCTCTCAAAAACAACTAGCGACAAATCTAGCTACTTCTTCAGACCATTTGGAACAACGTTAATGTGTCGACCCCCAAAGTATTTGGCGATAAATCGGTATGGCCGATGCCAGTCCCATACACAGTGCAGCCCCCTCCCTCTGCTAAGAGCAGGAGGCTGTAGCAAATATATTTGAAAATTTGCATTTGACATCATCTAGCAACCACCTAGAAACACCCTACCAACCACTTGAAATCACCCATTTAATACTTTATAATGTCCTAGAAACCACCAAGTAACAACTACCGAGTCTTATATGGTTGTGTACAGCTAGCCCACCTATTTTCTCCATGAAATGTAACTTTCTAGTTTTTATATTATATTTTGTATAAAGTGTTACCAATGTCCAACAGCCGCATATAATTTAAGATTACTTACCATTACATATTAATTAACTTATTTTTGGTTTTTATATGCACTGCTGTATCACCAAGCATATTCGTATTATTTTTTCTTACTGTTATTATTATTTTAATTATTATTACTATCGATTCTATTTATTTATTTTATTTTATTATTAGTTTATATATAGGCTATATTTATATATAGATACTACTGCCATTTTATATGTTGAATTATTACTATATATTGTTTATCCTTTTACTTCTCCTTTTCTGTATCCCCCTTCCCCTCACATAATGTTTACATGTTTGTCTTTTGTCCTAAAAAATAGATGCTATCTGTAATGTCATAATTCGCATATTTACAAATGTTTCTGTACTTCGGTCTCCATTCTCAATAAAAAAATGTTCAAACAAAAGATTACTTACTATTCAACTTAAGAGCAGCTGCAAGCTCTCATTTTCTCACTTTTAATAATAATTTAATAATGCTAGTCGCCTACTATCACTCATCACTCAACACAGTGTATGCTAAAGTGTTAGCATGGAGCACCGGAGCAAATGATCTACTGGGGACACATGGATGATTTTGGTGTCAATGTTCTTGTTACTTAACGGGTAAGTTGACCCATGGGACAATCTCCCAATTCCTGTAATATCTCTCACTCTTCTATTCCTCCTACCTCTTCGGTCTCTTTTAAATAAGAAGAGAGAGAAAGGTTAAAAGTCAGCCGTTAAGAGATGGGAGGGCTGGGTGAGGAGATGAACAGTTTGTTTAGCCGTGTGTGTGTGTGGGTCTGTGTTTGAAAAGTGATTCATTTCAATACACAATATAGGAATACTAAATGCAACCAAAACATCCACATTTTTTCTCCCCCCTCTTCCTCCCCTCCCTCATGTCCATTGTCGGTGCAACCCAGCTCCTTTCCTTCCTCTCCTCACCAGCCCCTTCCTGAACACACTGGAGGTGACAAGTCATGACCAGCAGGACTCACACAGTATGTTTATGCATATGTGTGTGTGTGTGTGTGTGTGTGTGTGTGTGTGTGTGTGTGTGGCTTTGTATGTAGAGTGTGTGTGTCAGTGTCAAGGCTAAGGTCGATTCACTTTCAATTCAAAATGTCACTTGAAACTATAATTGACATAATACGGATGGATCTTTCAACCTCAATATTTGTAATAGTTTCAATATAAAAAAAATCTGCTTTTACAGGAAAGGCTTTTTCAAATTTGAAGTAACTGACAACAAAAGTGACACAAGGAGTGTGTTACAAATAATGCTACAAAAATTACAGCAATATAATTAAAGTTGGAACAGCATTGCTGAAATAATCACTTTGAGTGACAGCCAACACACACACACACACACACACACACACACACACACAAGATACAAAGCGAGACTTAGACGTTCAGAATTCCACACACACGCCAAGCAAGTCTGCAACAGTCAGCAGATTGTAAATCAAACACAGAATGATCTGACCCCGAATCTGCTCCCCATGCTCAAAGACAAGACTACTATATGTGTGTGTGTGTGAGAGAGAGAGAGAGAGAGAGAGAGAGAGAGAGAGAGAGAGAGAGAGAGAGTATGTGCGTCTATTGTACTTAAGATATCACTTTATTAATCCCCTTGGGGAAATTCGGTGTGGTGTCCATGCATGTATAAATATTTCCATGTGTGCAGGTCTGCACTAGGCTGCGATCAGATTTTTTTCTTCTGTTCACATCTAGAGTTTAGCTGTGAGCGCTTCTAGTAACAGCAAGAACAAGAGGTCAAAGGGCACGAGGAGCACTGTGCTATAGAGCCCGCAAGCTATCTAATTAGCATTAAGTAGCTACCCTGAAGGAACAGAGGGGTCGACATTGCTGAAAATAACTAGAAATAACCGCCTCGTGGTTGTGTGCCTCCGCCAATAAACTGTTTTATCATTGCAAGGACCTTCTTTATTTATTGAACATATATAATTAATGTGATTATTAGGTCAACTTAAAGGATTTTGGTGTCTGCAAAAGTAAGTGACAGCACTTCCACCGTTTTTGGAGAATGACCCAAGATCGTTTTCTCAGATACAGTGGTAAGCAAAACATTATGATGTCACAGTGAAGTTGACCTTTGAACTTTTGGATTTTGTCATAATTAGCGCATGAATTCTTGAATTCACGGCTGTCGCCGGCGTGGGAGGCATACCAATGGAGAAAGTGAGCGATTGCTGCTCCACAGGTTTAGTGCTTGCTGTTGAAGCGGAGGACGAGGAGCCCGGCATGAAACAGAAGGTGCAGCTGAACTTCTTAACGTTACTCATTAGTAAACTGTAACAGGCTGCTGACTTCCCGCCAGGTGCTGCTAATTATTTGTATGTCTGACATCAACGCAGTGCGCAGTGAGGCTAAAGTTGAGATATGCACTGCATCCAAAAATGTCTGGAGAAGACCCACGTCTGCCGCAGCCAAACCACTGAAAACAACTGAAAAAAAAAGAAGCCACAGGCACATTAAAAGCGTCCTGTCCCACTGAGCACTAGACATCATCTCAACATCTCGTCTCTTTTGGACAAAGCAGTACATAAAATTCTTACATATTTGACACCAGAGAAGTCCACATGTACAAGACAACACAGTCACAGGACAGTCTAAGACGTATTTTACTACTACTAAACTTTGAATTCATTGTAAACTTATTGATTGTATATGGTCAATTTCACATCCATAAATGCAAAATAACAAGTTACGCCCAATTTCACTAGATGTTTATGTGAATTTAATTAATATATTAAGACTCTCAAACTCAAACACTAAAAAAAGTAATAAAACTGTCAAACTGTAAGGTGAACTCTTAAAAGAAGAATAACATGTTTGGTTTTTTTTGTTGGGTAAATAATTATTATTATTACTTTTATTTGTTTATTTAAATGTGTTTGTATACTACTATGCTGAGCACATGTCTGCACTGTTTGTATATTTGACTACTACTAAACTACTACTAAACTTTCACTTTTAAACCCTCTGTAGCCTCATTTTAGCCTGAATGTCTATAACCATTTAGACGTCTTTTAAACAGTTATTCAATGTAAAATCGATCACAGCCTTATGTAAGCGTGTGTCTGCAGGCATAACATGAAGGAAGAAAGCTAAACAATAAAAACGATAACGATCCACAGCAGTGAGAAAACCCTTGCAGAAAACGTCCAGCAGAAAGGCAGCAGAGTAACGGCAGGTATTATTAATATCTAATATCTGGAAGGGGCAGCAGCAGCCTAATTGTTGGAGGAGCATGCAGGTCCGGGACTGTGCAGATGGTCTGGGCAGAGGGGAAGTGAATGATTAATGCTCTCACCTCCTTCAAAAACAACAGCTGAGGTTCCTCTCAGCAAGGCGCCGAACCCCCGGCCGCTCCGGTCCGACCGCTCAGCAAATCCTCCCAGCTTAAATAAAAGTTAAAAACCCCCTCACTTGTTTTCATACATAGTTTTATTAGGCTTTTTAAGACACCAGACCAACAGTGAAGGTGTTTCTGAAGGGCCTGAATGTTGCTATGCAACCAAAAGAAACTGAAAACTGGATATTTCTAAGCCTTGCGGTGTTTTGGGATTACAGTTATCAGGTATCAATTCGTAACATGTTTGAAGGCAAAACAGTATTTTAATTGTGGGATTAGGAGCTTTGTTGCCTGAGGAAGAGTGTTTTACTGGAAATGCATAGCAGCACTGGACTGCACACAATAGCCATTTTGTGTTCAAGTCCTCATTGTAATACCTTATGCGCACTGGAGACAATAAACAGCTTTTCTGCTCATCCGGCGGTTTTCCTCCCCACCTTTATTCTTCGGATTATGAGCCAAACATCATTTTACATAATTTGAAATGACAGAAATATGTGTAGTAATATCTACCGTCTATGTCAGTGATTCTCAACCTTTTTCATATCAAGGACACCAATTTAGTCCACACTAGAGCCACAGACCCGCATTTGATGAGATTTTGTCTCTCTGACCCAAATATGAGAATATCTTTATTGTCAGATATGATTTTGTTCAGAATCCCATGACTATCTGTGTTGTAGGGAGAGAGATAACAGAGAAACTATGATCAAAACACTCTTTCTTCTACATTCTCTGATTGTGTTCAATTGAGAATGAAATAATGGTGAAGTTTAACAATTCTTCAGTTTGCTGGGGGACCCCCTGGAACTCCCTCAAGGACCCCTGGTGGTCCCCGGACCCCACGTTGAGAACCACTGCTTTATGTCTGCAACTCTCTCAGCCTTATATACTGTAATTCCTCAATAACGATAATAATGGCATGATCATTTCTTGATCCCTGCAGGGAAATTATCTCGTCTCTTTCTGAGTTTTCACACGTGAAACAAAAGTTATTGCGTGTCATGGCGGGTGAAAATGTGAAAAAATGAATGAATGAATTGATATTTTCACATCTTTAATAAAAAAATATGTCACGTATGATGTCAGAATGCAAAGTGGAAAAAAATGTGTTCACAAAGTACATGTGCTTTGAACTCATATGTGTTTTTTTCGTGCTCATGGACACTTTGACAGGAGAAATTGCTGCTGAAGGACACAGATTGACTGCTGTGGGTATCCAACTTGTGACATTTGGGTTTTGGGACAGTTTTTCTAACCTTCCTCTCCGTCTAAATGAAGAGAGAATCCAGTACTCTATCTCTTCGACACGGCCCACCCATATAAATCATGTTTGCACAATGAGTCACATTGAAACGACGGGCGATTAGAGGTTTAGTGTTCACTCTATTAAAAGGAGCATGAAACGTTACACTCACTTTAACCGACGCTGAAGGCGATTTTATGATGAAACACACCCTTCCTGGTCATAATCCTGACAATACATCACATGTTGCTTTTGTTCCTGGATTTTCTGCGGACATCCAGGCTCAAAGTCGCCAACTAGCAGCTGGAAAAACCTTTGACCGGATAGTGTCGTTTTGGCGGTTTGCAGAATTTTTCAAATCATCAACCCCGCCCCGCTCTTCATGCCGCTTTCACTTTTCAAATGAGTTGCACAGTAGGCAGAGAGGGAAACTGAGGGCATCTCTTTCTCAAAATTACAGTGACACCACATTTCCCATAAACCCCCGTTATCCTTCCTGACGCAAATTTGATCCCGCTCCCCCTCCCTGGCATCATCCCCTTTATTTTGAAGAGCATGAGGAAGAAGAAAAGCCGACATCAACGCTTGATAACAGCAAGTATGCATTCAGATGAAAAAGCTAAGTTGAAACCGTGCAGGAAGAATAGCAGATCTGGAATAAATATGTGCTCCTGTTTTGTGCCGTAAAGCAATCTCCTTTTGTGCTGTAAAGCAATCCAGCAGATTTCCCTCCAAATCCGACCCGGTGTCTCACAGTGTAAAATGCAGAGTAGAGGCCAATAGAGGCTGACAGGCTTCTTACTGATGGCCTCATTTGTTTACAGTAATTACACTAATGTCTCATAATTAATGTGGTCATGATTTATTGATGTTAAAATGCTCCATGTTGCATCTTTAAGCAATCACCCCTAAATTAACAGGGCCTTTATCTGTTTATGCCACAATTTGCCAATGAACATACATAATAAACTGAAGCACACACATGTAACACATGTGTGACATGTCCTACACGTCAGACACTAATGACTAAACAAACCAATTAGGCTCATGCACGCACACACACACACACACACACACACATGCATGCACACACACATACACATGTATTGCAACATGTGACACACCCTACATGCAGCAAATAGATCAGCAGACCGCACACTCTCTCTATTACACACGTTAATGAATGGACAGACCAATGAATGCACACACACACACACACACGCGCACACACACACACACGCACACACACACACGCGCACGGTCACTGGCAGAGCGCCGACCGGCATTCGATTGACCTGCTTTAACACCTGTACGGTTGCCATGGAAACAGCAGCCCGGTCACACACTCCCGGGCTCCGTTTCCTGTCTCCTCCCATTCCTCTTCTTCTTCTTCTCTTTTCCTCTCTCGCTCTCTCTCTCTCCTTTTTCTCTCAGCATCTCCCTTCTCTCTCTCCCATTCTGCATCTTCTCTGTCTCTCCCTCTCTCTCTCTCTCTCTCTCTCTCTCTCCCTCTCTCTCTCTCTCCTCGCTTTATCTCTCCATACCTGCTCTCGCTCTTTCTCACTTTGTCTCTGGCTTTTCTGCACTTCCTCTACCTCATTGTCTCTCGCTCTGTACATTTCATTTCTCTCTCTTTCTCTCTCACCCTTCCTGTCTCTCCCTTTATCGTTCTACATCTCCTTCCGCTCTCTCTCTCTCACTCTCTCTCTCCACTCTTTCTCTCATCCTGTATCTTCCCTCAGATCTCTCAATTGCTTTTTCTAAACTCGCCTTCCTTCTCCTCCTCCTCGCCTCCATCCAATTATCTCTGTCCACTTCTCCTCTCTCTTTCTCTTTCTCTCTCTGTTTCTCTCTCTCTCTCTCTCTCTCTCTCTCTCTCTCTCTCTCTCTCTCTCTCTCCCCTATATCTCTCTCTCTTGCTGCAGGGTGCTGGCTGTGCTGAAAATGACGTCATTGTTCTGAAAATGTATGAATGAACACGTTCGGTGTGTGTGTGATGTGTTCGCTGGCAACGATAGCGGTGTGTGTGTGTGTGTGTGTGTGTGTGTGTGTGTGTGTGTGTGTGTGGACAGTCGTGCCTATTAGCATGGGCATGTGAATGAAAAACAGAATGAACGGTGAATGGGGAAAAGAAAGGAAAGAAAAAGCAAGGATTTTGTGATTTTTTAGCATGGGAACCGGAACAAAGGAGAAGTGTTATCAGGTGATCGCCACGACAACCGTTGCATAGCAGCAGGGGAGCCGAGACTGTGAGGCATCCTATGGAAAACATACAGTCAGTGTGTGTGTGTGTGTGTGTGTGTGTGTGTGTGTGTGTGTGTGCAAGTTGTAAAAGCATGAGTACCCCAGAAATAGCCAAAAATGAATGTGAGAGAAGGAGGAGAAAATGACAGAGTGAAAATTAGGGAGTGAGGGAGGGGGTGATAGAGGGAGAGATGAAGAGGAAGAGAGGGAGAGAGGGGGGGGGGGTGGAGAGGGAGGGAGAGGCAGGGAGAGAAAAGGGGAGAGAGAGAGAGAGAGAGAGAGAGGGAAACTGGCACTGGAGAAATGAGAGAAGGAGAAAGGAGAGAAGAGGAGATGAAGTGAAAGAAAGATTTGGGAGTATAGGATAGAGGGAGGGAACGATAAGGAGTGAGGGAGGGAAAGAGAGGGAGAGAGAGAGAGAGGGAGAGAGAGAGAGAGAGAGAAAATGAAGTAGAGAGAGAGACAGAGAGGGGGAAAGAGGAGAGACAGAGACAAGCGAGGGACAATGATGGAGGGGAAGACAGGTAGAGAGAGAAGGTAGAGAGAGAAAGAGGGAAAGAAAGAGAGGGAGAGAGTGTCAAAGTGAGGGAAAGAGAGGGAGAGAGGGAGAGAGGGGTAAAGAGAGGCAGACCGAAAAGGAGGAAGAGAGAAAGAAAGAGAGAGAGAGAGAAATGGAGAGAAGATTGAATCAACGATTAGACAAAACCAGAGAGATAATAAAAAGAGAATAGGGAAAGAAAGGGAAGGAGAAAGAGTAAAAAAACGAGAGAAGAGGACACAATACCAGTCCTAAAGTGCTGTGCTGATCTACTGAACACCCAACAATAGAGGAACATTAGAAACAATAGCTATAGTAACCAAATGAATACCTGCTCTAACCCATGATTACTATACTCAAAGCCTTCTTGTGGAAACTCTCTGAAAAATAAAGGTAGCCTACAGTGTTCTTCACCTTTTTCACTGGAACTTTACCTCTTTGACTCCAATTTGGTTTTTGGTTTTCATATAAATAAATATGGAATAAACAGAAGAAGAAGAAGAACTGGGTAGTTAGCATGAGCAGCGATAGCCACCATGGCTGAACAGACAAAGAAAAGAGCGCCACCTACAGAAACTCAAACCGCATCAACTAGAAATCCAAGCCCCGCCCACACTGTTTGATTGACAGGTGATCTGTGGGAAGTGCAGTGCAGAAACACCGCAGCAGTGAGCGCTTAGCAACAAAGATGTAGAAAAAATAAACAAGGATCTCGCAGATTACCACTTTAATTGACTATTTAAAAGCCTCTTTGTGTAATTTCAAGGATACAAGTGCCTCAATAAAAAAGACATACTGTATTTTCTCCCTTTTCTTTCTGTGTTTTTAGCCAACAGCAGTGACAAACCCCTCATACCTATCAAGCCATATTGTCACCATACCTATAATCACAGTAAATAACACTCTCTCTGGTATAATGATGCATTCAAGTGGTGTCAGATTTACGGCCTGAACGAGTTTCCGACCATGAAGTGCCACATGAACACCTTATTATGTCGGATGATCAAGTCGGAGAAATCAGGATTGTAGATGCGGCACGAATTGGCTTTGAGTTGTGACATAATCTTCTTTCCAACATGGCCGAACTAAGCACAGAGTCATATGTGAACGGTAAGAAATTTCATACAGTAACAAAGCCGAAAATGAACCACAAGTACAAATCTAAAAGACGTGGATATTCCTTCAATTTCCTCTGGTATTTACGTTCATAATCCCCCGAAATAGCTGAAGATTGCTTGCTAGATAGGCTATCGCTAGCTCGGTTGCTAACATTAGCCTAGAAGGCTGGCAATGTGTGTAAACAGTTGAGGAAATGTTTCCGACCATAAAGCACGCAAACCTGAACTACTCAGATGGCCAAGTTGTGACCTCAGAACTTGAATAGACAGAACGGTCACTCTCATTCAAATCAAAGTTCCAGGACGGTCGGAGCGGCGGCCATTTTGATGTGAACCGTTGGACTAGCTTCTGTTTAAACCGGCAAGTCACTGAGCTGAGAGGTTTTACAGCAAGGACCAAAAGGAGCTTCTCTGTCTCCTTGCTGCCATGGATTTCTAACATGCTAATGTTGAGTAGATGAGTTAGTAGGGTTGGACGATATGGTTGAAATCAATATCACAATCACATTTTTTTCAATATCGATATATAGCTATGATACACTGGCTGCCGTGCATCACCCAGGTGGGTGCTACACATCGGTGGTGGATGAGTTGAGTTTCCCCCCCCCGATATGTGAAGCGCTTTGAGTACCTAGAAAAGCGCTATATAAATGTCATCAATTATTATTATTATGATGATATGGCTAACATAAGCAAAAAATAAGCAAGATAATCAAGTTAATGTTCATCATATTGAACCGAATGGTAATGTTTGGTGTGATGTCAAACTAAACTGAAATTTTCACATAATATTCCCACCAAACTTCATTTTGTCTGAGTTTCGAAATAAAATTAGCTCGTTCTCATCAGTTCAGACAGCAGAACTGTCCGTCTCGATATCCCAAAATCACCACATCATCACAATATAATCCCACTGAAAGACGACAAACGATAATACCGAATTATCGTCCAGCCCTACAAGATAGCTGTGATAATGCTACGTTAGCCTCGTCGCTAACGTTAGCTTTCAGTTGAGTTCTGACAGTTTGCCGACAGACTCATCTGCACAGTTCTCAAGCGAGTGTGACAGACTTTACGGACCTTAATGCCCAGACTTGCGTTGTCACCATTGAAACTAACCCTTAAAATTATTTTTTCTTCCCACGGTCCTTCCACTGTTTGCCTTGGTAATTTTGCTTGTAGCCTACTAGCCACATTACCATGACAAACATGTGGAGAGGGCCGTTCTATCCATTCAAGTTCTGTGGTTGTGACGTATCCCCTGACTCGGAGAAAAGCGCGACCCGACATCACTTGAATGCTGGGTAATAAGAGACAGTGATGGGACTGTCACTGCTGTCTGAGGATATGTGCTGGAGGATATTGATACCAGTGAAGGTCAGATGTATAGGGAAGCGTGTTGTGCTGTATATGGCACCATGAGAGGCAGAGCAGGTGGGTGGCGGCCGCTCGCCTGTCAGCTCGTGTTAAAGCTTACATACATACTGCACTGTTCACACACACACACACACACACACACACACACGTTCCTCCAGGGGATATGCATGTACAGTGTGTGTGTGTGTGGACAGAGAGACAGAGCATATGGGTGTATTTACTCTGGGTTGACACTGTGTGCACTGTGCAGCTCTGCAGTACGACATAAACACATAGCATGCCTGTTTTTAATGCGACATGCCCCCCGATCAACCCCCCCCCCCCACACACACACACACACACACCTCTCCTCTCTGTCTCTCTCTCTCTCTCTCGTTCATCCGTCCTGTCTGTCTGTCGTTCCGTCTCTCCGTAAATCGCTCATCCGCCTATTTGCTTCCCCTCATCTGATTTTCTTCCTCCTTCCCGCTTGTTTCTGTCTTCCTCCCCCTTTGTCCCTCCCTCCTCTCCTTCGCTCTCCCTCTCTCTCTCTCGCGCTCCCTCTCTTTCCCTCCTTCATTCCTCCTCTCCTCTCCTCATCTTCCTCCTCCCTTGCTCTCTCTCCCCCTCCTCCTCTCCGTCTTCACCCTCTTCTCCCTCTCCCTTCTCGCCTCCTAACCTCCTATCCTCCTATCCTCTTCTTCACCTCCTCCTGTCTCCTCTCTCTATCCCCCCTAGTCTTCTTCCTCTTCCTCTCCTCCTCTTCCTCTCGCTCCACCCCCCCCCCTTCCTCTCCTCCTTTATCGGCCGACGAGGAAGCGAGTAAGAGGGCAGATTTACAAGGGCTGTCATTTCAGCTTCTCTCTCATTTCTCTTCCCCTCTCTCTCTCTCTCTCTCTCTCTCTCTCTCTCTCTCTCTCTCTCTCTCTCTCTCTTACACACACACTCTATCTCTACCTCACTCGCTCCTCCTCTCTCACTCCCTCTCTCTCTCTCAGAGATAATTAAAGAACCCACTAGTAATCCCATCCAACCATGCAGGACATGGCAGTGCAGCCGAGCAGCGCCAAGCACTCACACACACACACATGCGCGCACACACACACACACACACACACACACACACACACACACACAGGCGTGCAAAAGAGCATGTATCTACACACACAGCTGCTGCAGCATGTGGCAGACGTACGCAAAACTGTAAAACATAAAGCCTTAATATTTGCATACACACACACCATCAGCTCAGCCACAGCAGCATCCTCAAAGCCAGACTGTATGGGACACACACATACACATACACACACACACACACACACCAACACACCCCCCCACACACACACTCTCTCTCACCCCAGTCACAAAGCGGAGGTGAAGCCAAGAAGGAAAAAGACCAATTGACCTAGTTCATTCAAACCTGGCAACCCGGCTCCATAAACAAATGAACCCAATGTAGTCCAAGGGATGGAGGGATGGAGGGATGGAGGGAAAGATGGACGAATGGACGAACGGACGGGTGCACGGAGGGATGGAGAGACGGGGGGAT
>NW_027279895.1:0-90000 GCF_046629955.1 Centroberyx affinis
GATTTTTGAGTGTCTATTTTTCACATACTGTACATCTGTTTTGTATATGCTCAAAGGAAGGAAGCCATCGTATCGGAACCCGTTTTTGATCAGCCTCTTCGTGCCACACAGTCCTGTAGTTAAGACTTCCTCCGAGGATTTGAATGGCCCTGGCTCGGACTCAAGACGCAAGTAAATGCAAATGAATGACAGTAACATCTCGAGTTGGGCTTGCCTGTTAGAGCTGCAGAGTACAGTAGACCTCTCTCCCTCTCCCTCCCTCTCTCTCTCTCTCTCTCTCTAACACAGTTTCCCTCTCTCTCTAGTGCTCTCTTACACTCACTCCCACTCTCTCTCATTCTCTTCCCCTCTCTCTCTTTCGCTCGCTCTCTCGCTCCCTCATCCTCTGCCTCTCTCTCTCTCTCTCTCTCTCTCTTGCCCGGTGCCTTTTGCCTACACACTGTTTCTGTCACTGTAGCTGTGTTTCCATCCAAATACTGTTGTGCACTGAGACTCAACTGTTTTTTTTTATTTTTTTTTGGATTGTTCATGCCAAGTCTATGTCATTACCAAATGCGTTTCCGTCACTATTTATCATAGAATTTCTTTATTGACAAAAAAATTCTGCTTCAAACGAGTGTAAGAACTGTTTTGCAAAATTGGAGGAAATTTTATCGAATTTAGCTTTCATTTAGCTTTTCTAATTTGAAACATAATTCACACAAAAAAAAAACACTTGGATGGAAATTCAGCTTCTGCCTCCCTCTAATACACTCTCTCGCTCTCATACGCTCTCCCTGATTTTTTGCTCTTATACTCTCTCACTCTCACTCTCTCCCACCCTCATAACTCTCCACTCCGCCCTCTATTTCTCTCTCTCTATCTCTCTCTCTCTCTCTCTCTCTGACTTTCGCTCTTTCCTGCACTTTGCTCTAAACAGTCCGACAGGCTACACGGCAAATTCTCCAGGTTGCTCTGTAAGTCTCTTTTCGCTCGGGGTGTGAATAAATAAACACTTTGGGGGAAATGAGACGCTGGACACCTCCCTCCCTCTCTCTCTCTCTCTCTCTCTCTGCTGCTGCTTCATTCAGAGGCGCAGTCCTGCCTCTCCACCTGGCTGTGAAGGTGATATTCACTGTGCTGAGTGGAGAAAATAAAGATGAATGGATGTGTGCGTGTGCGTGTGTGTGTGTGTGTGTGTGTGGCAGGAAAGGGAAGGGGGTATGTGTGTGTTTTTGTGTATGTGATTCTGTGAAGGTGTACGTCTGTATCTGAGGGCATTTGTGTATGTCTGTGTGTGTGTGTGTGTGTGAGAGAGGGAGAAAGAGAGAGAGAGAGAGAGAGCACTCTAAACCAGGGACCATGTTACACCACAGGCCTTCATGCTCAATTCCAAATTGCTGCTCAAGTCTGATTTTTGTTGATTTTTGTATTCTAGGATATAACTCATAGCCAATACTAATATGAACTGACAGCGGTGTGGAAAAAACATGCATGTGCAGAGTGTTTAAGTTTTGACTGAACTGAAGCGTCTCCCCAAACACCAGTCAAGTCGGCTATGTCTCCATCTTCCCATTGTTGTGTCTCATCGCTCTCCATGCTAACGCTGGCTCAGCCAAGCTGCCATGGGTGCCAAAACTATGACAATAGTCTCAGGTGGCTGACATAAGACTTCCCTTAGACTTGTCATAGCAACGCTGACAGTCTCCAAATTCCAATGCCTCGGGGTCTGACTTTGTATCACGTATCCATGTGGCAGAGAGCAGAATTGGAAAAAAATAGACTCCATGTGGTTTTTTGCTGTTCACATAGATTAGAAATCATCAGATCTGTATCACATGTGAGGGGAAATTTCAGAATCGGTACACTCTAAGCTGCAGTGTGAACCTAGCTTTATACAAGATGAGAAAAGGATTGATTAAAATGCACTTTTTTGATTCAATGATTAATCAAACACGTCTACCTTTATTATGTAATCTAGGTGGTATCAAGGTACCAAGGTACATCTTCCTGATATTGAGTTGCAGCTCCCTTTTTGCACAATCCACATCTCAATTGTCTCAAAGCTCAAAAATCCTTCTTTAACTCTTTGTTTCTGTTTATCTCCATTGCCTCCTTTGTGATTGGTATAGGGGAAAACAGTAAGGGATAATGGCTTTTACCTGGATTCACCTCATTAGTGTATTTCATGAAAAAGAGACCCTAATATTTTTGTATATTCAGTGTATTTTATGTGTCATTTATTTTTATCCTTCAAGTGCCGCCAGTGCAGAGGGAAATCAGTGTGCCTGATATCTGATAAACACTCCGTTTCTGTGTCTTGCTGCTTGTTAAATTGCTGCTGTACATACACACACACACACACACACACACACACACACCCCTACACACACACCCCTACACACACACACACACACACAGCGGTAAATGGGATAGGTGTTTGTGTTGTCAGGAGAGTGGTGGGATAACTTGGGGTTGGGTGTTTATAGCCCTGTGAAAGAGAATTGCTGGAGAAGTGTGGTTGCTTTCTGAATCCGTAATGGGTAGACAGTGGGAAAAGGAGGGAGAGAGGGAGAGGAGGAGAGGGAAGAGGGTGAGAGAGAGAGAGAGAGAGAGAGAGAGATAGAAGAAACGGGAAGAATGGAGGGATATATAGTGAGAAAGAGAGAGAGAAGCATGTATAGTGTGAACTTTTCACTGCAGTGGTCGCAATGCACACAGACATGCAAGTGCAAACAGAACAAGAAGCAAGCACACACACACACATGCACACACACATGCACACACACACACACACACACACGCACACACTCATAAATGAATGGGAATGTTGCTGGGTTGGGACTAGTATGAACTTCACACTGGTCAAAGGTTTAGTGAGAAACTGAATAGGTTTGTGGAGGACAGCTACACACACACACACACACACACACACGCACACACACCTCTGCATCAACTCTGCCACTGTGACCCTTAGGCGGTTCTGATGGGCAATTTCCAATGTAAATTAGCCGTCTCTACCCTGAACATGTCTGAAACACTATTACTCATGCAGATTGTGATGATGTGACTGTTCGCAGTCATCACACAGGGTTTTTTTTTTTTTCTTTTTCTCTTGTTCAGATCCTTAGACACATAGTTATGTGTATGCTTCTGTAAGCATATTCATGTCTGAACATTTGTTGTGTATACATATTTCCCAAGTCATGTGCACGTTTCCTTAGCCAGATTATACATGTTTTCGGTTAATCATTTCCATCTGAGCAGTCTTGACACCATCAAACATTCGGGGTACCCTATGCTAGCTAGGTTTACACTAATTGTTTGGTAACATTTCACCACCATGATACTGCGAAATTGAATTAACCACTGTAATGTCACAAACAACACAGACACATAGAATACTGGTCCAGCATTGAATATGTATTAAATACACCACAGAATAATTACACAGACCATACATACCTTGGTTGTCCCACACCTCAAAGAGTGCTGCCGGGTGTCGGCACAGTATTTATGTGTGACTGATGTCATTAGGCGCTACCACTATGTGGGGCGGTTTCTATTTTTGAGTGTGCTTATTCTTTGTTGTTATTGTTAAAGAAATATAATGATGACTAGAAACCTACATATAGTGGTGTCAGTTGTATGGGTAACGTGTGATATTTTGATTTTTGTGTAAAAGTTTACCTGTGTTTGAGGTGAAACTTCATACCACCCTGGACTAGGAAAGTGGTATGGTCCTGGGAGTGGAGGCTTGATTGAGGCCTGTATTTAACCAGTCTGTGCTCAGACATGGGGGGGAGAGGTTGTGGGCACAATGCGGAAGGCTCTGTCCCAACTGACAGTTTGTTGTTTTGAGCAAACCGAAAGCTGTCTGATTGTTATATCGAGCTTGACAAAGTCTGATTAGACTTACTTTTTCTTTTGTATTGAATTATTCATTTTTTGTACACTATCTTGACATTTTCCATATTTTGATTTTTGACCAAAATAAACCGGCAAAGACTGATCCTTCTGGTTGTCATCGTTCCTGATGCCTAGGCCCTCATCAAAGTACTCGTTTACACAGATATTGTGAAATCAGCTATTAGCGGCAGAAACCTCATCAAAGGTTGTCAGGGTCTGCACTGGAATGCTAATTATGACAGAGCTTCAGTGCCAAAGGGAGTGGGGGAGACTAGCCAGTGGTGACCAACTAGCAATTATAATAAACACCTTGAATCCATTCACTGATTGCACTGTCAGGGTGTGTGTGTGTGTCTATTCTGTGTGAGTTATCAGATTTAAACCCAGCTAAAATATGTGTGTATTTTCATCTCTTTTTCGTCTCTACAGAAAAAAAAAAAAGAAAAAAAAAATAACTTCTGTGTCATTTGTTGGGTTTGATACACTATATTTAGGCAGAAAGAAAGGAAATGATTTGTTGCAATTTGGGAGAATCTGAGAAGCTGGCAGTGTAAATCAGGTCAATCCAATCAAATAGTTTGTGTTACACATCTAACTCTAGTTTTCGTGGCAAGATCCCTCCTTGTCTGTCTTGCCTTTGACCTGTTTCAAGAGACTCTGAGGACACACAGTGATGGATTTAGTCCAACGTTGTGGCGTGTCTGAGGAGGCAAAGGACGCAGTGTATGGACATCCAACCGCCAAGGCTGGAGAGACGGGAGCATAATGAAAATGAAGTAAGAGCGAGCAACACAGAGTCTCTAAAGTAAGGAGCTGTTGAACTTTTCCAGGTCAAACTGAACACGCAGAGTCTCGCCGCGGGAGATCGCTCTGAAAAGAATTACCTGGCAGTCCTTGTGAGTTTTCCACAGAGAGCGAATTTGAATTTCCGACACAAGTACGAGGCAGTGAAATGTGCAATGTCACAAACGTTCGCTCTGTTGCATAGCAAGAACAGTCTGTTGACACCACACAGACCACCCCTCCCCCTTCCCCAACTACTAACGTGTGTGTGTGTGTGTGTGTATGTATGTGTGTGTGTGTGTGTGTGTGTGTGTGTGTGTGTGTGTGTGTGGTAACAGTTGCAGGTAATAACGGTTTATATCTGCGTGTGTGTATGCACACAACAGTGGATGGAATACTGTAGGTTGGCTATCTGTTGCAGAGCAGTCTGGTGTGTGTGTGTGTGTGTTTGTGTGTGTGTGTGTGTGTGTGTGTGTGTGGGGGGGGGGGGGGGGGGGGGGGGGGGGGCTCTATGCTAAATATGTCCACTCATCTCTTGTGTCGCCAGGAGCCCCCGGCTCACACCATGACGTTAATAGTTTGACAGGCCCCACTGCTCGTCTCGCTTTCTCTCCCTCCATCTGCTCTTCTTTCTCTCCCACCCTCTGGCTCTTCCCTCCTTTCTTTCTTTCACTTTGTGTCGGTCACTCTTTCTATCATCGTCTCCGCTGTGCCTCCGGACGAAGGGAGGTTGCAGACATCGACGGCGTGCAGAGCTCGCCGTCCATGGCAACAAGTAACTTTCTCAAAAGTTCTAGAAGGAGGCTGTTAGTCAAAATGTTTTTTTATTTTTACAATCCAAAGTAAATTTGAGGGGGGAATATTGGCAAACTTTCTTTCTTTCTTTCTTTCTTTCTTTCTTTCTTTCTTTCTTTCTTTCTTTCTTTCTTTCAGTCATGATTCTATTCTCCTCCATGGTGTTCATTTCTTCACTCTGCATCAGAACAAAATCAATCCTACTGCTGTTTAACTTGGGCTGGAGACATTTCTCTCTCTCTTTCTCGTCATCTCTCTCTGTCTCTCTCTCTCTCTCTCTCTCACACACACACACACAGGTACACAAAAACCTAGCCTTTGATCGTTCCATTAGGCGAGTGAGAACAAGCACATTATGGTTAGAGACAGACAAGGACGTTATCCTGCTGATGTGTCTCCTGTGGTCGTTTTTTATTGTGATTGTTTCTTACACCTGATTTCTCAGGGGATAAGGGCTAGATTGGTGTGTGTTACGAGGGCCTGTGTGTGTGTGTGTGTGTGTGTGTGTGGGTGTGTGCATGTTTTTGTTTGCGTTTTCTCCTTTACATTTGAAGAAGCGCATGCATGCGTGTGTGTGTTTGTATGTGTGTGTGTGTGTGTGCGTGTGATGGTCCCTCAGCTCTCAGTAGTTTTTGATGAAAATTTCATCCTTCCCAGGGGTTCTGCCTACTCTCCCTACCACCTTGACACTGTGTGTGTGTGTGTGTGTGTGTGTGTGTGCGCGCGTGTGCGTGTGTGTGTGTGGGTGCGCGTGCATGTGCATATCTGCTACACCACCATCATAGCTGAGTTTGCTACACCACCATCATACTGCTGAAAAATAACACTCCAACGTCGGATTAAAATCTCCTCTGTATACTGAGGATCTCTCTCTTCTTTCCATTTCTCCTTTTCCTCTGTCCTATGCTTTTCTCTTTCCCTATTTTCTTTCCTTCATTCATTCTTTCTTTCTTTTTTCAGTATTTCCCCATCAAATTTTCCTCTCTGTCTTTTCCCTTCTCTCTATCTTTTTCTTTCCCTCTGCCACCAGTGAACTCTGTTTCACCTCATACCTGTGTCACATTCCGTATGGATTACTCTCTTGAACCTTGCCTGTATAGCACACTATCTTTACTAAAATAACCGGTATATCTATTGCAGCTGTCAGGTCAAAATATTCGCAAAATGCAGTGTGTATATGAATTGATGATATGCACAATGTAGAGAGCATACATATATTTTATTGATTTTATTTTTCTAATAGTGACAGTTTGTAGAACACTGTTGCTTCTGACTCTCCTGCCTGTATAAGATGCTACTTTTTCTTGAAACACACATATCACATGTTTACATGTTTTACACATTAACAGAGCATTTAGACTTGCAGATTGTCTTCTGGCTATACACTTTATATCTAGAGAATCATTGCCTATGTATAGTACACATAGTTCTCAGCTCCTGTCTACATTCACCTCCTTTCTCCTCTCCCAACCCTTTGATCATCGCTTCTCCCTTGCTCTCTTCACCACGTTTCCTCATCCTCTCTTCTCCTCCCCTCTCCTCCTCTCCTCTCCCACTACCAACCCAAACTATAATTGATACAATTACACCTCCTCCCCTTCCCCAGGGCAAAGACACACTCATTGTGCTGTTATGCTTTTCAATCTGATTAAATGATTCAGTAAGTGATGTCATTATTCACTCTGGTACAAATTCTTGAAATTCGGAAATTGTCTGCAGTCTAAACTAACTTTTGTTTTTCAAGACATTGAATGTTTCCTGTGTGTGTGAGGTGTGATACTGAGAGTCAGAATCACCCATTCAGTTTGTCTGGTAATGTCACTGTAAAACAGAGGATAACTTCAGGATAACTTGGCTTAAACAGCATTGAACATATCATTTTTAATTTTTTTTTTAAATAAAAAGTGTTGTTACATTACAAACCTACCAACCTTTATTTTGTTTATTCAGCCTAATTTATGTTGTGGGGAAGGCTTTCTCAACCTAACATAGTGTATCAATCTATGATGGCATCACAATGTAATAATATCAGTATAGGCTATATGTCCATTTTAGTTTTCAGATGACTGATTGTTCAAATCTCATTACCTAAAGACTAAATTGGGGTGTTTCCATTGACTGACATTCTGTAGTTTGAGGCAAGGTTGCCTACAGTATTTGGATTGACTGCACAGTTGAAAATACTGTGGCTGCTCAAATAGACTAAAACAGACTTACTTGGTTATTTGTCTGAAGGTTTGTGCACCTATTTTATTCTTCATTGACGAAAAAAAAATGCCCTTGCACAATTGTTGGTAGACTTGTATGTCTTAGGTAGCAGTGTGTGCTCGGTGCTTTTGGCTAAAGAAATGTGTGAGTCTGCTTGGCTGCGAGTCAGGATCCTCAGTGTTCGCTGATTTATGCTGGGCAGAAGAGTGTTTTCCGAGAAACTCCGTTTCTTCTCAATGAGCTATGATCCACACTCCGACACACACACACACTCACACACACGCACACAGAATGGTGAGAGAACTGAGCTGAGCTATAGTCAAGAGAAAGTCTGTTTCCCTCGAATGAGCAATGATCAAGGGGCACACAAACACACTCACGTACACACACATACACACACACACACACCTACACACACACACACACACACACACACACACACTGTGAGAGGTATGATGACTTACAGTGATGAGGTCTGTGGTCAGTGAGGGTGTGACGGATCGAGGCTTCATTTGAAGTTTGTTCAGTGTGAATAATGTCCCTGTGTTGCGTCCAAGTCTCTCTCCTTCTTCCCTTCTCGCTCCTCCATTCTCTTCTTATTTTTCATTTTCTCTCCTGATCCTTTCTTTCTCTTTTTTTTTTATTCTCTCTGGCTGTCTCTGCCTATCTTTCTGTCCCTCTCCTCCCCTCTCTTATTTCTTATCATGTCCCAGCTGTTGCTTATCATCTGTCTTTCCCGTACCCTTTCTCTATATTTTTAGCCCATTTCTCTCTTCTCATCTCCACTCCCCCCTCTCATATGCTGGGCTGATTTAGCGTCCAAACCGCCCCGACTTACAGAGCATAATACCCACAACCACATTGTGGACCACAACCTCTCTGTCCATTCTTTACTTACTTACTTACTCAATTCCTCTTTCATTCTCTTTGTCGCTTTCTTTTTTCTCCGTCCTGATTTTTCTCTTCCCTGTTCTCTTCCTTTGTTCTTTCTGTTTCTTTCATTCATTCATTCTGTTTCTTACAATCTGCTGTCTCTCTGCATTTCCACGGCTTCCACCCCCCTCATTTATGATGATACTTAACAGTCTTAAGGGTTAGATAATGCACAGGGGGTTATTTTTACATTTTAATTTATAGTAAGTCCTTGCAGTCAAGACAAAAAAAAACATTAAAAAGTGAAAAAGTGTTGCGGTGCTTAGGTTGTGGCTGTGTTTAGGCTACTCTCTGTGCAGGCTCTAAATAACTTAATAATTTGTTTTTTCTTCCCCATTTCAGTGTCAGTGTTTCCCACAGGAAATGTCTTAGTCAAGGTGGTAGTGGCTGACTAACGTAAACACCTTAATAAATAACACACACACTTAATGTTTTCTATCTACCCTGAGAGTCTTGCACTAGACCGCATTTTGAATTACGAATTATCAAGCTAATTTAAATCAGCAAAAAAATCGGCAAAGGAATTTCCACTGATGGATTTAGTCCATCGCCGATCCCTGATGTATCCAATCACCCATCCTAGGTAAGGAGCTAGATAGATTGATAGATAGTTACATAGATAGATAGATAGATAGATAGATAGATAGATAGATAGATAGATAAACAAATATGGTATTCTTTGTTTTTGTGAAACAATAGAATCTTGTATTTTTTGTTTCATTGTCACACATAATTATCCACATCATTCTAACCTTGTAACCTTCTAACCCCATAAGAACACATTTCAAAATAGGAGCTGGTATAACCAGCTTATAAAATTACTATTAAATAGAGTATTGGTATTACATGAAAGACATGATTTGAAAACTGAATAGAAAGTTGCATGCCAAGCATAGTTAAGATTTTCATCCTATTCAACCCAAAATTTTAAATCTACTTTCATAACCTGCTATTACATCTAACAACACAAATCAGATTTCATCAAGTTTTTACATCCAAGACTTACAAAACAGCAGTGCTTTGACAGACAGCCTGGTGGCCTATACACATTACCCTATGTCTAAACCTAACCCAGACAATAAACATTTCAGGCTACTTTTCACTCTATTATATCACCTGACACTCAGTAGACATTTTAGTGACACATTATAGTCACTTCAGTGTGACTGGCTGGCTTAGTGGTGAGAGACAACTATGAATGTAAGAGCAAATGTGTCTCCATCAAGCCTGTCTATCTATCCTTGAGCAAGACACTAAACCCCTTCCAGCTCACCGGCTTGTAAGTCACTCTGGAAAAGAGTGTTAACTAAGTCCATAAAATGTAAGCCTTTCTAATCCACAACACAAGGTCCCAGCAAAATGTAGAAAAAAAATATATTCTCACATGTTTTCATAAAACAATAATTAAGAGTGCAAGTTTATGGCATGATATTACCATTTTGATGCAACTTTGCAAAACGCGTTTGTCGGCTTCTCATTCATGGATAGATTATGGATTCATGGATGGATTTCCTTAACCGACCAAGACAAAAAAAACCAAAAAAAAAACCAATAGGCAACCAAAGTTTTACTGTAATGGCCCAATTCTTTTAGATTTGCTTCTAAGAAACAAAATTTTACAATTATCAGGAACACAGCAAGATTGTAATATATTTAGACTCCAGAGAAGCCCACAATTAGTGAATCAACACATGACCAAGCATGGAGATAATGTATGAGGATCAGTTCATATCTTCCTCACAAAGAAAAGGTAGCTGGAGGCGACAGTCCTTGTCACTCCACATGTAGTCATCATCCTCCTTGGCGATGGCCCCACAGTGGTGGGACAGAGGCAGCTCAGGCGCTGTGCCATCCTTCCATTTGTTGTACTCCACTACTTTACTACTACTCTCATTGGCCCAGATCCAGAAGCCAAACAGACGACTCTGCCTCAGACCGAGCCACAGTGGACCGGACACCCCGGTGTGATTTAGCCATTGCTCGACTGCCTCCTGGTCAGAGGGACTGTTGATCCACAGAAGGACTTTGTGGTTCTCCGTGCAGTAGTCAAAGGCCTTTTCCCAGGTTAAAGTTTGATTGATCATTCTGATTCTCGTATTACCTTAAACAGAAATACAGTTGTAACAGTTAAAACTCAGTTCAAAGCACAAATAGCACACTTAGACCGACAGATATTTGGTAATTTCGTGACCAGATGTGCTACTGCAGCGGGGGCACACCTGTGGCACAGTTATAAAAGAGGTTAGATTAGGAGGAATAAATCATGGCCAATCAAATCAGCTCCTCTCATTCCATTTAAACGTAGTGTTCTCCCCGCCATTGCACACTGACGGTTTTGTAATGGATGAGGAGAGTCTAGACGTGCAGATGTGGTCCAGTCCAGATTTGGTCTGAGAAAAGCAGGTCCAAGCATTATTTTTTCTTCCAGAATTGCACTGCGCTACTTGACGCTCCCCTCCCCCCACACATTTTGGCACAGGCAAGTAATAAGACAGTGCAAAGACCAATGAAATTAGGCCCTCATGAGTTTAACACTGCTTTTACTATTAATACATTTAAATTCTGACTTTTTTCCTCCTTAAACTTGCTTTGTACAGTATTGCTTACCTTTGGAACAAAGTCCATTTGCTGTACTGCTCATTCTGTTTGGTTGCAATTTTGAATTTTTTTGCAAGGAGACAAGGATTGAACCGTTTAGGCTTGGTCGAGAGCTTGGTGGTAGCAGCCAATCTCTTAAAGTAGAGCACTTTTTGTCCTCCCACTCCCACTCATCGTGCAGCAGTCCAATCCAAAAGGTTCTGTTCTTTCCCATTTGAATCACTTCCTGATTCTGTGTTTGGTTGCTGATGCTGACCAGGTCAGTGTAGTGTGTCCTGCAGTACTTCTGAGCCTGACACCAATTCTTCTTCTTTTCTATCAGGATGTACTCATCAGCTGCAAAAAACAAAAACATTACATTACATTACAACTCCTTTTCAACCAGAAAGTAATAATTATCTGCAAGATACACAACTTCTGTGAAAAGGTACTGACCAACCAGATGTTTACAAACAGCAGCCTCTCTTTCCAAATACAACTCTTTCCAAAATGGCATTAGCTGATGTTAGCTTTCGCCTAACATTAGTCAGCTATGGTCCTCAATTGGTGTTTCTCAAATCCAAGAATGCCAAGTCATTACTTAAGTACTTGAAAGAAAGATCTTCTCAAGTTGTCTTGGAGAGAACAAACTTGCCAAGAAAGTGAGCACAGATAAGTGTCCTCACAATTTGAGATGGGCTGTGTGCACAGTTTTAAATTTTCCATCTGTTTCAACTAGCTCTATGCTACAGACCGTTGTACAATGTCTTATTGTGCAAATATGTTCTCCATGCACGAAAACAGAGATAAATACCTTTTCCCACTATGAAAGGATTACATGGGGGCACGACTAGAAACAGGTAATAGTATGACAGAGAAATATCGCAATGGAAAGTAAGGGTATAATCTTTGTGCAAAAAATTAGATCTGATCACAATGAGGACAGATTGCAGACAAAGAGAATGCATATAAATTCCAGGTGTAAATGGGGTCTAATATAAAGGTAGCAGTTATATTTTGTTAGCAGCTTCACTATGCATGTATTTGTGGATCAATGAAATCAGTAATTCATACCTTTTTTTGTCAGCCAGCTTGTAACGCTACAACTACTGTACCCACTAAACAACACTGTTATTGTAGTACCGTATTTCCTCTAATAGTGGCCGGTAGTCAATTAAAAGCCAGGTCTCCGATAATGGCCGGGGCCGTGGTCGACACAAACAAATAAAGGCCGGCCCCAAATACAGGCCGGGGAAAAAACAACGGTGGATACCGGTAAACTCCTGGTGCCTGTTATATAATGTAACTGTAGTTTACAGTAACGTACAAGTGCCACAAGATGGCAGTATGCCACAAGATGGCTCGGCCGGCGGAAGTCTCTGGAGCATGCCATCGTCGATTACCGTAATTATTGGTAATGCATTGCAGTAACAAAACGGCTACTTAACAAACCCCAACAGAAGCAGATCAGAAAACAAAGAGGCTTCGTACTAAAATATGGGCAAATATACTTATCAAACAGAGGGAATTAGAAATAAAGGCCTGTCTCTAATAAGCCTGTTTCCAATAAAGGCCTGGTACCCTCTGCAGTTGAGTTAAATAAAGGCCCGGGCCAATATTAGAGGAAAAACGGTAATATAGCCAATGATTGGAGTCATATTGTATGGGCATCATCATTCAAATAAGAAGAAATTAAAATAGCATTTTCCTTATGGCAAAATTAATTTATTGATGACAACATTATATATTTAAATAAGTTCTCTAACTTTTTGGGTTCACATACCCCTTTTTAACCTATAATTTTGTTCATGGATCCCCTTTGGATTAAATACAGTGTGTGTCAAATGTGGGGAAAAATAAAACACTGACCTGCCCACATTGTCTATAGCAAAAGAATGGATAGTTTCTGACATGGTCAATAAATTGTTAGCCTACCTTTAATGTGCAGGACAGGCCTGCTTTGCACTGCAGAGGAGTATAGTCTTGTTGTTTTAGCTATAACATTATTATAAATATATACCTTATTAACCAAAGTTGTTTTATTTGCCTAAACTTTAGCTAACTTTAGGTGAAAATGGCGTGTCCAATCTGTGTTATTGTCACATAATCCAATTTGTGGTGGTGGAATATAATCTTAACATAATTTGTGTCCACAAAACGTAGTCTGCGTTTCAGACTTAGTGCTCATTTCCCAAAATTCTGTGAGATCACTTTGAACTCTGTGATTGGCTTCTGGCGTGCGAGGATGCAGACACTTCCACTGGGTTGCTTTAAGATTGTCATGTTATTCAGCAGTGTCATGTTATTTGGCAGTGACTGTTAGCTCTTGAGTGTGCAGGTGCTTGTGTCAGTGTGTGTGTGTGTGTGTGTGTCTGTGTCTGTGTGATTGATCCAACTTATATTCAACTTTTAGGACTACTGCTACAAACCACATCTGAACCAGTAAGCACAAGTAATGTTTAAGAAGGGTTTGGAAGGCTTTGGAGGTTTTGCAAAACATTTAAAGGTGCAACATTTAGGCTAATTAATAACACTCTTAATACTGAAAAAAATGAATAAAAATTAACTTACCCTTATTGTAGCACATGAAAGGTATTCTGTCTGAACAGCTAAAACCTTTCCATGTGTTCTTGTCCATAGCTTCACATATTTGGTCTCCAATTCCCAGAGTTACAACTGAGGCGTTGAATGTGAAAGGGACACCATCTGACCAAGTGGTAACTTTATCCCGAGTGCGACTAAGACCAATCCAGACACGATACTTTTTTTTTTGCATAAGAAGTTTCCCTATAAAATGGAAATCCTCCTTATACACTGTTGTGAGGGTGGAGTTCTTATCTTTACATAGTTGCAATGCATCAGTCCTATTCTTGTTTTCCACCAGAAAGAACACTCTCAGGTGGCTTGATGGTAATGCCAAGTAGAAACATGCTGAAAAGAGAGATTGGGAAAAAAATAAGATATATATAATCTTTATTTAATAAGGAAGTCACATTGAGATCGAGATCTCATTTGCAAGTGAGACCTGAGTACATGATAAAATAGGGAAAATTTGAATGTACAGTTCAAGTACATCAAGTAGAAACAATAAAATAGGAATAAAAAAAACCTAAACTATAAAAATACAATTTGAATATAGAATAAATTTAAAATATACAACACATTTAAATAGAAAATCCCATATATCCCATATATGTATATATACCAATCTATCACTAATCAGAACTAACACTCACTGACATTACTCTGTACCTATACTTAGACCTATCGCTGGTTCAGAATAGGGCTGTCATGATTTCACAGTTTTGACAATATATCTTAATATTAAATTTTAAAAGATGTAATAATTGTACACTAAATTCACAACAAATTGGGAAAATCGTTTTGACCCAAAAATGTCTGCAGTTTCATGCTTGTTTTACTTGGTGGTATAGATTCATTCACTATCTCTGTTAATTTCAATGGTTTTAATACCAGATATGGTGGCTAGAAAAAAATATTTTATTGTCTGCCTTGCCTGCAGTTCCCACCCCCGTCCGTATTGGTACAACACATGCCAAAGGCCCATCTGTGGTTTCTATTTGCCAAAATATCTGAGGAGACAGGAGATACTGAGAGCTTTCATCCCCCAGTTAAAATAGTTCACTTGGTAGTGTGGAGTTCTTCGGGTTTCAAAATAAAATGGAATCCTTGATGGGAGGGAATGTCGGGCCCAAGCTGCGAGCAAAGGGGGAAATGCGTTGAACATGGCAACATGGCATATTTGTCTCCACCATCCTAAAAGTCTAGTCACTGCTGAGAGTGTGTCACGCAGCACAACATAGCTAATGACCATATAGGTAAGCTACCCAGCAAGCTCTTAATATCAGACTGCGACAAGACTGGCTGGTGGCAAAGTTAGTGTTTGTCTATCCACTAAAGTAGCATTAAGGCCAACATCCACCAGACACGTTTAGGGGCAGTTTATCTTGTTATTACCCATATTCTGTTTTTTCTTCTAAAAGATATCACCGGTGTAATTTTCCTTTTTCCTTTCACCATTATTGCCCATGAAAGTCTAAAGCCACTAATGCATTTTGCCCAGTCAGGAGCCGCTACTGTCTGTTCTACCTCCTGGAAGTCATAGGCTCCCATTGTTTTCAGAAATCCTGTAACAACAGCGTGCAGGGACACAGTGCTGCATTGACGAACGTATTCCAGCATTTTAAATTACACGTGTATTGTGTTTTGTCCTAACATGACTTTACAAGGCCACAATCAACTAAATAAATCTGTACTATGGAGGTTTGTAGTCATACTGTACTTTTTTTTTTGTTAGACTTTAAACATTTTAAAAATCATTCCCTCTGAATTTAAGCGTAGTTGTAAAAGTAAAAAAAATAGTCTACTCTGTTCTGTTCACTAGTTCTCAATAACAGAAGTTAATATTGTGTTGATGTTACAGATATTCTTTTCATGATGATCATATCCTGAAAATTTGATTTCGTGACAGCCCTAGTTCAGAACATTACTATCAATAATTTCTAACCTTACAATTGTCCCAACAATTGGCTAATGGGACGGTTGGCCCTGCTGGCTTGAAACAGTCCACTCATAACTTCAGAAACCAAATTATACCAGCAGTAAGCTTAATTATGTGATACAATTACTGAGCTGACATCTGTTTATGACAACCCACTTCTGCTATCACAGCTATGCCACCACATGATAGCCTACATAACTCATACACAACTGGCTTTCTAGCCTTGTTTTCAGTCTCGGCTTCCTTTCATATGCCTCATCAACAGTGTATTCCCAAAACACAGGATTTAAACTGGTGCTGTCTGTCTTGGTGGGACTGTAAATTGTTGGTCTAGGCTTACCTGAACACAACAGCAGAAACACAATGGTAATTTCCATGGTAATAGCAAGGTCAGAAGATGGTTGAGATCCAGAGATGAATGACAATCACAGTGAATGACTGTTGGGACAGTATGCTGATCGGGATCCTAAGGAAAAAGGGGGGGAAATATCAGAAAGGTAATTTTGAGAAAGAAACATACCTATACACCTAAAAAGAATAAATAAAAAAAATGTATCCTGCAGTGAACTTTTTTTGTGTGTGTTTGTGTGTGTGTGTCTTTTATCAACTGGCACTTTCTTAATGTTTGTTTGTATGATGTATCATGTAGAGATATTTTTTATGGGTTTTATTGTTTAAGTGATAATCCGTGAGATTCTTTTTTTTTTTTTTTTTTAGCAACATATTTGGTGATAAGCTGTCATTACTAAGGTGTTTTGCACTCCAACAGATCACTTTGCAAGTTGCTGGGCTGAAAAATACTCACACACCTCTAAAAAACAAGGCTGGGCAATCCCAGAAGTTAAGCCAGTAAATATATCAAATATGTTTTTGTGTAATTATGACATATTACAACACTCCATGTTGTGCATGTATTTGACATTAGACCACTTCTTAGCATAGCATTTGGGTTATGCTGTGTATGCAAACAGCCTATAGAAGGTCCATGATCCAACAGCTAAGTAGGCTTCAGTACATTCAAAGTGATATGAAATCTTACTCTTCAGCGAAGTAATTTATTAGAGCAGAGAATTCATTTAAAAATGTTTGAACAGAACGTATACTGTTTAATTTGAATACTTTTTATTTGTACATAAAGTGCACATTCAGTTTATGACTAGTCTTCTCACTTAGCCCTTTCATTTAAGTTATATACCATCTGGATGAACTAAACGAAGAGCATTCATGAACAATATATAGACATTTTGAATGGGATTTTCTGTTTCTGTTGTATTCACCTCTGTAAATGGATTGGATATATAACAACTGATACAGCTATTAGTCTCAAGTTGTCTGCTGCTTCCACATGCATCTGCTTACTTCTGTTGCCTTCCTGGTTCAGCCAGTTGGTTTATTTGGTTACATTTTAATTTGGTTTCAGAAACAAAGCTCTGGTGAGATGTAGATGGCTTCCCCAGTGTTGCAATGTTGCAGGTAAAATTCATGTCTTCAGGAACATCAATTGAAGTTGCTAACAAATTTCACTGTGCTTATGAAAATATTTAACTGTGAAACACACAGTTGGCTTTCAAAGGGGATCAAAGAAATATGCATTTTTCGAGGCTGGACCCGCCACTGATAAGGAGCAGTGGCACAGCGGTGATGCAGTGTGCTGCGGGCGGATGTGGAGGGGGTGGGTCCCGTACACTCTGATGTCCTGTTACTGTTGAGCCTTCTGGAGGTGTCGTCACACCTCAACCCTGGAAGGTCTAGATTATGTGGTTTGTGAATGGTGCTGTTTGTCTGATGGCCCTGTAGCTCTGTGACAGCATAGCCTGAAGTCCTCTATGGTAGCTATTTATGGGTTAGATTCCTTTAACATCTGAATTACTTGTTACTGTTACTTAACGTCCTGTGCACTGATACTGCTTGTAAAAACGACCTTATGCTTTATCTATATCGATGTAACCTGGGAAGAGCACACCACAGGTCACAGACTAAAATTTGGGATTTGTATTCCTGACTCCCAAAAAAAAAAAAAAAAAAGAACAGCATTGATGAAAGTTTAAAGGTTCAAAATGATTGTGAATTGTCCCTTTGCCACTCCATCCTGAATATCCTGGTCTGCTCTCCTTGTATGCTAACAAGTGCACAGACATATGTGCAGAAATGTGTAATACATACAGAAATAAACTTTGCACGGATGGAAAGAGCATCAAAATATCCTACTCAAGTAGAAATACTGTTACTTGCTGATATTTTACCTGAGTAGAAGTGAGATTGCTGGTGTAGAAAAATATACTTAAGTAAAAAGTAGCTCATTTAAAATGTACTTGGAGTAAAAGTGCATGTTGTGTGTTTTTAGAATATCTTGAGCATTGCAAAAAATATCATTTTGAAATGTTATTATTTGGTCTGTGATTGGAAAAAGAAACATGCAGAAAATGTCCATCCCCATTGTTCAAAAACATTACATTGATGTTTCACACTATGAGACTCAACGCTGACAAAATACTCCTGGATGTACTACAAGGTGGTAGTGGGTCCATGGATATGAAAGACTGTTGGTAGTCAAGTCTCTTTTTCACATAATTTAAGTTAATTACAATTATTTTTGTTGTACACAGGCTGGTATTGCTGTCAAGTCTAGTATCAGAATAAAATGCATATTTGAGATTTTTATTGAAACACATTTCTTAGTCCAGAGTAGAGATTCCAATCCTTACATATCAAAGCCTTAATCTCTTGGATTGCGAATGAGCAAATTAATTGGGTTAGTTAACCAGAAATTTTACAGAAAACAGGCAGATCACTGTAAAAAAAAAAAAAAAAGTGCTGTAATTACATGGACATTTGATGTATTTTCCTGACCCACATCCAAAATCAGGTTTTCACAGTGGTTTTTTAAAGCTATAGTGTGTTCTTACCTGATCCACAGAGGTGGGTGCTGTCCTGCAGAATGGCACTGTGACTCCGACTACATGTACTGTATCAGACCATATCTATATAAGCATCTTATTATGAAATGACCCCCAACTTCAACCAGGAACCAGGAACCAGGAAACAGGAACGAAACAACCCACAAATAAAGCAAACAAATGCACAAAGAATGCACACAAAAAAAATCTCATTCTGAATTTATTTGTTGACCTCTTCATGATTATTACAACTGTTAAATGCTACAAACTGTAATAGTTGGTCTTAGGTTACAGGTAAAAATGATAATGTCTTATGACAGGTTGAATTGGGTCCATGTGGAATTTCATGCAAACATATTTACCTTGATTGAGCAGGAATGACTGATCATACTGTATAAAGTAACACATTGGGATTTATCACAAAAATTGTCAAAATAAATGAGGAGTTCATTTCCACAACTCTACTGTATGGATCTATCCATTTTATACAGTAAAATATAGTGTCAGTTAAAGTTCATTTTAGTGATGGGAAGAGCGATTCTTTTAACAAACTCGATTGCTTCAGGCTGTCTGACAGTAGTGAATTAATTCAGAATGGGTTCCTTTGATTCACCTTTGTAATACATTAGTCTATAAATATAAAATGAAGTATGAACAAAATTAGATATTATGTATTTATATGCAGCAATACAGTTATAGCAATTGCAAGAATTCCAATGAAATGGAAAATGTGAACAGAATATGAATCACAGCGTCAAACACAAAAATTGCAGATTATTTTCAACCAAGTGATTTCAGGAGAAAGACAAAACTGTGTGTGTATGTATACACTGAATGTACATCTTCCTGATATTGAGTAGCGCAATCCACATCTCAGTTGTCTCAAAGCTTAAAAATCCCTCTCTAACTTGTCTGCTTCTCTTTATCTACATCTCCTCCTTTGTGATTGGTATGGATTTAATAAAGGGAATCAATACCTGGATTCACCTCATCAGTGTATGTCATGTCCCTAATATTTTGTACATTCAGTGTTTGCAGTATACGCAGTTTCCTCCTCACAAAGAAAAGGTAGCGGGAGGCGACAGTCCTTGTCACTCCACGTGTAGTCATCCTCCCTGGCGATGGCCCCACAGTGGTGGGACAGAGGCAGCTCAGGCACTGTGTCATTCTTCCATTTCTCGAACTTCACTACTTCACTACTACTCTCTCTGGCCCAGATCCAGAGGCCAAACAGACGACTCTGCATCAGACCGAGCCACAGTGGACCGGAAGTGTTGGTGTGATTTAGCCATTGCTCGACTGCCTCCTGGTCAGAGGCATTGTTGATCCACAGAGGGGCTGTGTGGTGCTTCATGCAGTAGTCAAAGGCCTCTTTCCAGGTTAAAGTTTGATTGATCACTTTGATTCTCACACTGCCTGAAGTGGAACCAGTAAAATAACAGAAGTAAAACTTACAGGCAGAAACATAAGTTCTTTAAACTCATGATTTGACTCATGACTTTGTGCATAATGGTTTTCCAAGACCACAATCTCAGGGTCTTGGTCTCACATGTAATTACCCTTGTCTGGGTCTTCTCTTGGTCTTGATATTGATATTGATACTGGTATCAGATTTCTTGAGCTCAAATGAAATTATTTTTCTTGAGTTGAAAATGAACAACCACTAAATCTTTAATTTTGAGCACTGTCTGTATATTTATTTTACTAATTAGCCAAGCTAGACTACACTTTTTGGACTACAATAGGAAACTATATGATGTAGGAATTGTTATTTGGAAAGATTTGGACACCTTTCTTTTCTCAGTCTGTCACACTCATTTAATTCTTGGTTTTGGGCTTGATCTTCAGCATCATTTGTCTAGGTCTAATCTTTGTCACAGATGCAGTCAGTTTTGTTACTGTTTTGTTACTGTTTTGAATGAGGTGATCTTGACTGTAAAACTGCAGTTGGTTTCTCCCAACAATTCATTTTGTCATTCTTTAATGTAGTACTTATTGCTTACCTTTGGAGCAAAGTACCTTTTCACTATTGCCACAGCCATGTTGATATAGTTTGTCAGTTGGTCCTTCTAGCTCATTCAGAATTGTGCAATTACCCTCCTTTGATGTACTTGTCCACTCTCTGAACGTAGAGCAATTTCTGTCCTCCCACTCCCACTCATCATGCATCAGTCCAATCCAAAAGGTTCCGTTCTTTCCCTTTTCAGTCACGTTGTTATTCTGTTCTTCGCTGCTGATGCTGACCAGGTCAGTGTAGTGTGTCCTGCAGTACTTCTGAGCCTGACACCAATTCTTCTCCTTTTCTATCAGGATGTACTCATCAGCTGCAAAAACAAAAACATTACAATAGCTTTTTTCTTTTTTGTTTATTTTTATTTTTATTTATTTATTTATTTTTTTCAACTAAAAAAGTACATCAGCAGAATAAAGTTAATATAGCAAATATGTCGAAACTTACTCAGATTGCAGTAGCACATGAAAGGTTTTTCTTCTGAACAGTTAAAGCCATTCCATGTGTTGTTGTCCATAGCTTCACATATTTGCTGTCCATTTTCCAGAATTACATTTGAGGCATTGAATGAGAAAGTGACACCATCTGACCAAGTGGTAACATTATCCCGCATGCGTTGAAGACCAAGCCAGAATTTCTCCATATCAGGCAGGAAGCTCACTATGAACTTGATATCATCATCATCATGCACTGTTACAAGGGTAGAGTTATTTTGTTCACATTGGGACAATACGTTTTCCTTTGTACCCTCTTGACCATCTTGAAGGAGTGTGAACTCTCGCAGGCGACTTGATGTTAATGTAGAGTGAAAAAATGCTGTGAAAAGGGAAGGTTAAAAATATTATAATATTCATAATTGTTATTATTGTCCAATTACTTTACAATTAAGGAGTGGAAAAAAAGAATAAATTGGGAATTTTGGGGTGTTATATTTTACCCACCTTAATTTAGAAGGTATCAACTGTTTAACTGCCCCTTGAGTACAAACATATCACTGTCATGTGTGCATGGTTATTGCATGTTATCAAAGGGGTAAGAGTGTAGGGGCAGCCAGCAGCGGCACACATGGAGGTTTGTCTTTTTCAAAACCACTGACGATAAATGATATCAGCTTTGAGAGGGATTTGACCTATCGTTATGGTTACACTTCAAACATGATTTGTCATCACACGTACATGCATTTGTTCAAATTAAAATATATACTGTATAGTGTATAGGGATACATAGAGTTCCACAGGTATATACTGTATGTGTATGTGTATTTAGCAGTATATATGCATTTGTGTGTGTGTGATACTAGGCTGCCCCTGCGTGAGAACATCCCAATCCACTGTATTGTCAGTAGCTAAAACACCCACAGTATATTTGATTGGGATAAGCAGCAAAAAATGGTTTAAGAGAAAGCGGATAGCCAAAGAAGGGGCCCTTACCTGAACACAGCACTAACAACACAAGGGTCATCTTCACAGTAATGGCAATGCCAAGTTAGGTGAAATGACTAAATGGAAAGCAGAGAGATCACAATTAAAGATAACTGTTCATAGTATAAGGTGATTGGATTCCTAGTAAAATAAAAGGGAATAAAAGACAAAAAAGCATCACTGATGTAGGTTAAAAAAACAAGCCCACAAAAAGTATGTATGAAGAAAATAATCCTTAATCCCTTATTGATGCCCATGTAGTTCTGAAATTATACAACAGCATTTGAACATGTTCCAAGGCCCATTCGAGTGAAATTGGTCAAAACAAAAATGACCATGTAAATGTTCAGCTAAGTTAAGAGGAAAAAAAGACATTGAAATTAGTTAGGTTGTTTCCGCCTGACAGCAGTAATGTGTTTTCTGTGTTTGAGAAAGCCATTCATAGCAGTAACACACACACACACACACACACACACACACACACACACACACACACACACACACACACACACACAAACACACACACATATACTGTGTATTTTTTAGCCTCTGGTAATGTAATTCAATGGAACTTAACTGCTGCTAATGGATTACAACATACACACATAATTCTTTGTACTTCTCACTGATGAAGTTAAAGTGTCTCTTACCTTTTTGGGGTCAGGGGCAGAGTGCAGAGTGCTGTTCAGTTTGGCGAGTTTGTTTCAGTATTCAGTTACAGGTGTTTATTAAATCGGGTCTTCAAAGTGTGTCTGAATGATGTCGGCTAGTCCAAGGCTTTAAGCCGTCGTTTATGTGTACATAGTAAAAATCAGACGGTAATGATTAACCAAGGGCACCATGGCTGGATGAGCAAAAGACACACAGTGCATCATGAGCAGGCTGCAGACACCTGGAACCTCCACAAAGTCATCTCTTTAGGAATTGAGAGAAACCGCTTTCTTTTCTCCTTTAGTTTATTCAGGTTTTCATACTACACAAACAACACACATCAACAACAAAAATGACACTGGCAATACAGTACTTCACAATACAATGTGACATTACAAAATAGGGAAATGGGGTTGCTTTATAATTGTAAAGGTGACTGGCCTTTTTATGTAAAGGAAAATACTCCTCAATTTAGAAATCCATATAGGTCTCAGCCCTTGAGGGGTCTACTTTGTGTTTCTGTCAACAATTCTCTCCCATAGTCAGAAACCAATTGTAATGTTATCCTATTCACAGCTGTTCAATCAAATTTTTTAAGATTATTTTTTCGCTTTTTTGCTTTTATTACATAGTTAAAAGTAGAGAGTGACGGGGAAATGGGAGAGAAAGAGAGGACATGCAACAAAGGTCCCAGGCCAGAGTCATACCCAGGCTGTCATGGGTGCATGGTATTCACCTTCGCCAACTGAGCCATCAGGTTTTTAATGCTTGTTTAACCAAGCAAGCTGAGAAATACTGTGCAGCAGCTGTACAATGGTCTATGGGAGATCAAAGTGGGAGCTTCCCAGGACTACTAGTCTTTTACCGTTGGCCAACAAACATCTCCACTGGAGCAGCTTCAGTGCTTGCTCAAGGGCATTTCAGCTGTAGTTGTTGATGGAGATGAGATTGTTCATGGTTCACACCCAGATAAGACACTGACTTTTGTGCTCCTAAATTGACACACCATTCGGGGGCCAGTGTATCACAAATAAAGGTGTGGGAAGAGGGTGTGAGGGAGCCCTGTGTTTGTGAAAAATCTGGTATTGTGTACCTTTTGGCCATTTTGAGTTTGACACAATATGTGACAACAGTTATTATTACTCCATGTAGTTTTTTTTCTTCCAGAATATTATGCCTAGACAGGGTGGAAAAGCTTCTGATACAGAATTTAGTTCACATGACGCTAAAGCGCTCCATTGAAACCAATACAAATACAATTATTTTAGCCAGGGTGGCATTTTCTCTACCACTGTTTCGGGGAAATGCAGGTTTCCTAGCTTCAAGTAAACCCATGGAGTCAAACGGCAAAGTAACATGTCAAAAATACACAAGTCCTAATGAGATAAACAAAAATGTTGGCTTTTGGGTGATGCAAAGTTGTTTTAGGGATGCAGCTGATAACGTTATGTTTACTCAGTAAACAGCAGTTATGAATGTAAGAGTCAGATGTCCAATTATTCTGCAGCCTGGACAGACAAAAGAACAAAAGGTGCATCTGTTTACTCTTTGCCTCTTCCTCTTTCCCAGTAATCCACACTGTATTTCCTTGAAAGGACATTTGCATACCTACATCACTTGTCACAGAAGCCATTATGAAATACCAACAGACAGCACTCTGGCAAGAATATAATCTGATGTGCAGAAAGCTTTAGGAAAGCAGTAGCAGACGAGGCCAGGCATGGCATGGCAGGAGGCCGTTGCGAGGGTGTAGACTTGTTCAAGGCCAACTTTTTAACATTGCACTTGCATTATTATATCCATCATTCATAGTGCTCACAATTTATTTCATGTATGTCAACAGTGTAGCTATGCGCTGTACATGGGTCCATTGTGCTGTGTGACACTCACACTCCCTGCTACAGCTGCAACTACATTCGATGCCACGCTGCATAAATGCACATTTTGACTGAATGTGTATGTATTTGTAGACGGTGATATGTATAGTCTATCTTCTATGTTTTAAACTGTGTGTGAGGTTCTGTTATTCCTCTACATCGATGTGTAATGTTACTATCTAGTCAAAATGTCACTGAGACAAATTTCTGCACATCCATTGTACTTTTTTTTCTGTATTACCTGAATATTTGTACTATTTGTGTTCTTTTTCTTCTGTTTATTTATCTGTGCATTTTTATTTTAAGCAATTATTTTACTCTGTGAAGTGCATTGTATCATTATGTACAAACTGTGCTATATAAATAAACTTAAATTGCATGATAATTGGCAAATAATGTCATTGTACTTATATTATTGTGGTTTGGAATATTGTGGTTTGTAAATAGTAAATGTTAAATTAAAAAATATTTATTTTCCCCTTAGTTTTCAGTCTGCTTTCAGTGTTGTGTGAAAATATATGAGTCCTTTATAAATAGTTTTAATTCAGCCCATAATAGCCCTTAATTCAACCCTTAATACAGTTCAGACTCCCATTGAGGTCAATGAAGTTTGTTTTATTTATTTAGAGTTCATTATAACAGCATCAGCATCATGCATGCACACACATATGCTCACTATCTCACACACATGACTGATGCTGTCTGACTCCTGATGTCTCCAACGACTCCCAAATGAGAGGGTTGACCCCATCATCATCCACATCTCAGTATCGTCACGCCCCATTGGTCAGCTCTAATGCTTTGATAACACTCTCTGTCTGGGTAAATGGTCACTTGGCGGTTCGCTCAATGGGCATCTCAGGCCTCTGGTAATGTGTGCGTGTTCGTCTGTGTGTGTGTGTGTGTGTGTGTGTGTGTGTGTGAGAGAGAGAGAGAGAGAGACAGAGAGAGAGAAAGTGAAGTGTATGTGTGTGTCTTAGAGAGTGAGGGCCCTGCCACCTCTTAACACATGTTGTTGTTACAGCGCTGGACGGCCCAATGGGTTTTGAAGGCAAACCTGAGGGTTGCTAACCAAGAGGGAGGCTAAGTAAAGCCAATAAAAGCAGAGGACAGCAGTTACAGACCAAATGAGCTCATCTGTAGTTCTAAGCAGGGTTTGACTCTTAGGGGGAGGGGTCCCCTTTTGCAGAATACCATATAAACAATATTTACCCCATTACTGAGGCTTAATTAAACTTTCAAATATAGAAATGCTAGTAAAATATATATATTACATATATGGGACCCCCTAAAAACCTAAAGACTAACCCTTAATGGAGGTCCCTGAAATGCCTAACATGCAGTACAAATGTTATGTAACCATGGTGTTCATAATAATTTTGTCTTACATTTTCCAATGGTAAGGGTCACTATGATGCCCTTCACAATGCATACATAGACAATTCATTCATTTTATTAGCAGTGCTCCAGACTAACTTGGTGTTTTTCCACTCTTCAGTAATCCAATTTTGGGGATCATGTGTCCAGTGTGGCCTCATCTCCTTGTTCCTAGCTGACAGGAATGGCCTGCATGGTCTTCTGCAGCTGTAGGCCCTCTGCTTCAAAGTTCGACACGTTGTCTCTTCCGATGCCCTTCTGCACACCACTGTTGTACTAAGCTGTTATTTGTCCGGCTCCAGCACCACGTCGGCACCCGCTGGACACAGCATCATGTATGAAATGTTTCTGTGTCCGCTCCGACACGCGCACAACTAAAAACCATATCAAAAACATCTGGTGGACATTGGCCTTTATGCTTCAGTTACACATGACTCACTGTCCAGGGGAGTGAGCTGTTTTCATAACTGGAGAGCTATAATAAAGAGGCCATTACGTGTATATTTAATAGGGAATTTACTGACATTTGTTTTCACAGTTCTAAGAGTTTCCCACTGGGCAAGTGTACCATGAAAATTTACCCATGCAGCATGCAGGCAACAGGGGTGACCCTGACTGATTGGAAAATATCTAAAAATTGCATTAATTTGTAGATCCCAAACTGTAACACTATGAAATACCCCACAATTCTGCTGCACCCTGCGTGAAGCCCATTACAGCCAGGTATTCAGCAAAGACACATTCACAGCTCATCATTACAAATTTGTGTATAATGTGTTTGCATTTTCATACTCCCTGCCTCTCTATACACCGGGTTATTCACAGTCAAATATTTGCATGCTTGCTGAAACAATGGGTCGCTTGATTCAAATGTGAGATGTATTTCTTGGTGTACAGACAGCATGGGGATTAACGTAAAAAAAACAACAAAAAAAACATGTTGTGATGATTTTACTGTAATATGTCTTTGTTAATATAATCAATATATTCACAATAATTTATATTGTAACCATACACCTGATTTCACAAACTGCAGACCAAATGTACCATCCTGTCAAGTCACAAACCTACTAGCAAACCTATTTTTCTTTTTGTTTCAGCCTGACATTCATTACAGGGACTAGTGGCGGCTTTGCCAACAAACATAAAGCCAGCAGTTCTGGATATCAGTTACTTGAGGATAATTTGAGGAATCGATTTTTAACTTCGCAACATGACAACTTAGAATGTCAGCTCTTTCAATTAGGAGGGGTAAGGGTGAACATTATTTTTACCGCATAACCAGCTGTTTTGTCAGGTAACCAATTATTATTTGAGGGTTCTTTTCTATTATAAAAATTAAAAAAATCAATTGGTAAGCACCGGAATTGACCAATCACTGGACAGTGCATAAGAGACTTAAAATGTTTTTTTTCTAGGGTTAAACCTTCACACCTTGCACACCTTACCATACTCCATGGATCAACTTTTGGCACTGGCAACACACATATCAGTGTATCAAATCATAGACCTTTGGGCTGAATGCTTATCTGCTTCATACTTTATGATTTATAGCAGCTTGGTGGAAAAGTAGTAGCTTTCCTTCATAGTGTTCTTCATAGGATCTTACTTAGCCATACAGAGTCCATAGGTTACTTCAGAGGCATTACTTGGTCTTTTTAACTCAAAATACAGTGTGCTTTTATCATGGTATTTTATGGTATTTTCTGTGGACTCAGAAACAGCTTATGGTTTTAGCATGGATAAACTGTCAATAGGCATACTGTAGTTGGTTAGTATTCAAATCAAGGCGCCTGTAGTTGGAGCCATCATGCAAATAGATGTCCATGAACATATCACCTGCGACAATAGTGTAATGTCAGATGATAGTTAATTTAATTTTGGTGAATATATTTATATGTTTTAAATGTCTTTACTTAGATCACAACTTATTTACACCCACTAGCCTATAGTATTTTATTCAGCCTACCTCGCATAGCGGAGATTTGGAAAGCCTACAGCAACACTTTCTCTAGCATAAATTGAGCAACTATTTTAAACATGCCATGATCTATGTGATCACAGCCTTTGAATGTATGTAACAGGTAATGCTTTTCTCTGTGACTTTGTCCTGCTGAAGATGCAGCAGCCTAATTCACAGTGGAATGATGTGAAGCTGGCTTTGCAAATCAAACAGCCTTTTTGGATGGCACACCGCTTGCCCTGTCCTGTAGCCTGAAATCTAATTAAGTTCAAGTTCAATTTAAAGCACCCTGGCTGATATTTTTTATGGGCAGAATAAATTCTGCTCTTATAGTTAAAATTTGAACCAAATCAGAATCACAATATCACAAGATATATCTACTTGTGTAGTAACAGAGTGCATACTGACACATGGAAACAGGACCTCACATTCACCGCAGGGGTTAGTGCAAGATGTGCGACCAACAGTAGACTATGCATATCATCAAATACACATTCAGCATTCAGCCACTATATGCATTTAGAAAGTTTGGCATACAGTAAAGATTGTAGCCATAGAGTTAGATGGCGAATGCCCAGCAATAATGCCTTCACAGATGCAAAGCATGGCCAAACATCAAAACAAAGTGTATTCGTCAATTTACATCCATCTCTATGGACAGCTGCAGATACACAAGCAGAGGTCAGGAATAGAGTAGCACCTATTCATCTGCACGCAGGCTCACATTTGACTTTCAAATAGGATTGCTGTTTACAGTACTTGCTGAGAAATCCATTGCTCTGTCTTGTTTATAGCAAACACAAAAACTGCGGATGTTTGGGCCACAGAAATATGGTGATTGATGGCTGTAGATGAGAACAGGGTGTCAGTAAAATATGTATAGAACAGGTAAAGGACACACATTCCAATCCTCTAGCCGCTATTGAAACAGAAAGGAAGAATGCGGAGATGCAAAAAGTAGAGTCCACACTCTAATTTGTTTACCTCCAAGTTGCGATTTTTGGAACCGGTGTCAAGGTATGGCATCAGACATTGAATGCATCCACCTAGCCTACAATAGATTACAAGTAAAATATGATAGAAAACTAGATTACAACTGCTTACATTGAGACAGTGAATACTGCATTTCAATTTTAAGTTCAGATTAGTGATGGTTCCAACCTCATTATGTAAATACTGTAAGTTGGAGTGGCATACACATTCATACTTTGAGGCTGTGTGCCTTCATTCTCCCTTCTGCATTCACACTCCAAATAACTTGGATTGACTATACAACTGCAAGTACATGGGCTACTTAAAAAAGTCAAAATGGTCTGCCAGGTTCTTCATCTGAAAACTTCAATTTTCCAAAAAACTGACTGATTACACTGGGTAAATTTATTATAACACCTGCGGGGTTGAAATAGTATGTACAATTCTTTAATGTAATTTTACATAAAAGTCTTACCTATTGCAGCTTTAAAGATGTCTCACATGCTCTTTCAATACATAATACAGGAATACAGCAATTTCTGTTTGTCTGATTGCATTTGATTTCATAAAGGGCGAGTGTTTACCTCCACAAAAACCCATTTCTGTCCTGTTTACTGCAAAGACACACAGATCAAACATACTCTTCTGAGACAGACGCAGGAGGCATGGAACACCTGAGTGACTCAGAGAGATTTCGTAATGGAAAAATATCATAAAAAGAGATTGGCTGGTTAGTCGGGTGCTTTTAAACCAGGGTGTCATGGATTACTTCTATACCTTGTAAAGGGAGTTTCTTCAAACGTTAAATCAAACAAAATTTATATATCAAAAGTGAAAAATTGAACTTTAAAATTCAATCAAATAGATTTTTTTTTGTTCAATAAAATCACTTGTCAGGTTCCACAAAGCTATTGAAATTTGTCTTTCTGCATACCTCCCCCAAAATTCACACCCAGCATCCTACAAAATCCCTACATTAGCTTGTCTGAATCTAGGCCATCCTGCCACCCCCATGCTAAAGCATTGTAGTTCTATACCTCAGTGTTTAAAGGTTATGCACTTAAGGTCGGATAAACTCTAGATAAAGGCATCCACCAAAGGCATGTTAGTTATATAACAGTTAACTGTAGTATCAGTTAACAGTAACTACATAATAGTTATATAACTGTATAATAAACCAACCATCCTATGTAACTGATCATACAAGCTTCACGCTACATTTATAAACAGCTCATAACTATATGTTGTGTGGTGGATTTTTATTTTTTTGGAAAAAGTTCTTAATGTGACATGGTGTCATTAAAATACTTTGCTGCGATTAGGTCTGGGCCCTCCATAGGGCACCAACACAAATAACTTAAGACGTTAGATTTTAAAATAGTGAAAAAAAAACTCTGGGTGTAAAGGAAGAGGGAGGGAGGGAAGGAGGGAGGGAGACAGAGAAACTGTGTGTCTGGGGAGAATGAGAGAAACAGGGAGGGAGAATAACATCATTGGCCCCATGGATGGTCTAAGCACCTCTTTCTGAAGAGCTGCTACACATTGCTTTTCAGCTGTGGGAGTTAAGTGGTGACCTGCAGAAAGGGAGAGTGTGATGCAGACTGTGAAACTATGCTGGTCTTACACAGACAGAGATCTGCACATTTGATCTGTTCCTGTTCAGACTTTGACTATTCAATGTGCGGACTGAGGCCGTGCCTTTGCTTGGGCACTGATTTATTTACAGTCGGACAACTTACTTCTCTATCATCATGTCTTTCTGTTGAGGCTTTACCTACTATGTGCCTTTTATTCAGTTTTGTTTAGGATGACAGAATTGACAAGATTGAATTGGCAACCAGCCCTTTTATTGTATTTATTTATTTCTCCTTTATTTAACCAGGTAAGTCCATTGAGATGTCCATCTCTTTTGCAAGGGAGCCCTGGTCAAGAGAGCAACAAGCAGATATTACAATATAAAATACAATACAAAACCACAATATACAAATTACATGGTATACATACAAATATACAAATTACACAGTATACATTCTCAAGTAAAACAGCTGCATACCTGTTTTTAAAGACTTTATTAAGACATGACTTGGATAAAACATACTAAAATATTATACATTTTGGATATTTTGTAAATATATTTTACAAAATTTGAAAAGAGGCTGGGCTACTCTGCATTTTTGTCTATGGGAAATCACAGAAAGAATCTTACATATCAAAAATAAGTTTTATATCACAATATGAATTAAAGACAGCTGCTTTCTACTTAACTCACCAACACACCATTCTCCAATTGCATTGCAATTTGCAAACACTTATTATGGCCACATGCATCAAATATCAGCATGTTCCTGCCATCTCTTTCTAGTCCTATGAAACTAGGGGGTCAGTGTCAGTGTCTGGCTAATATACATATTCTTTGCTGCATCTGCTGGCTGATATAAAAGGGGGGGGGGTTATCCTATGATGTGGCAATTCTTAGTATTTATGGTGATTTTGGTAGTTGGAGGTGTGAAGTAATCACAGTAAAAAAAACATAATCATTTTACTATGCCATTTCTCCACAGTCACCAACTATAAAACACGCCCCCTTGTACAAGCCAGTCAGATTTTGCTCCAGTGTCAATGTAGAGACTGGACTGTCTGAAATCGACCAATCAGCGCTAAGAGGAGGGCGGGCCTTCCAGAATGGCCAGCCAATCAGAGCAGTAACTCATTAGCATAAGAAGCTGCTTATGTAGGTGGGAAACAAACACTGCGAAGTGAATAGCTAAAGCTATAACTAAATGATTTTTACTGAAAACAGCTTAACAGATGTATTTTATAGACACCAGGGAATTATATAAAATTGCTGAAAAAGCAAATGATACCCCTCCTTTAAGACCTGCAACAGGAAGCAGGAGACAGACAGAGACCTGAGATATTCCCACAACATATCTGGACACTCTGTCCGGCTGACGCAGCACTTGTCACCACCATGGAAAGGGCACATGTTACCTGGGGTGATACGGGAGCAATGTCAGCTCTGTGATCAGGCTCTGTAAATCATCTTCAGAAGACAGCCCACCTCAATGATCCAAGCCCTATCCATGCACATTAAATTTCTTGGCACCCTTCATGCACTCAGGTAGTTCTATGATGCCTTAAATATTCAATAGACTTGTGAGTAAAGGGTTTAGTGCTCTGAGGTTGTTATGAGTGTTTTCTTTTTGTGTTTGTTTTGTTTTATCATTTATTTAATTTTAATGATACAGGTTACTGATTCAAGTTTAGTGATTCAACAATTCATATCTGGCATTCATTAATATGCAGATTTCTTGTTTTACATAATGAAACCGATAAGAGTGTGTGACATACAGTATTATAGGGAAGAGAGAAGGAGAAGGAGCTCACAATGGACTAAAGTCAAAGCTGGATTCCTCATATCAGACGATATCTTGATGGTGAACACACCTCGATTTGCATATTCATTACCTCAAGTAATGAGGTAACACATTCAATAGCTCATCCTGAGTGTGTGTGTGTGTGTGTGTGTGTGTGTGTGTGTGTGTGTGTGCAAGCATTCACGCTCCCTTCCAGTGTGCAGTGTGCGTAAGTGAAGAGTCAGTACACACACACACACACTTATACACACACACTGTGAGGTGTGAGGCCACAGTGACCCTGGGTAGTGATGCAATAGCAGAGAAAGCTGAGACAGATAAAAGAGCTGCCAAGCAGACTGGATCCAACAGCAGGTGAGGCTATTTTACACACAGAGGTGCTGAGGGACATTTAGCCAGGTCTGCTGCTGGGTTTTAAGCTGTGTGTGTGTGTGTGTGTGTGTGTGTGTGTGTGTGTGTGTTTAGCTGTGCTGGGATGGGTGGCAGTGGTTGGGAGCTGCTGATATTGTTCTATTTCTTTGTTCTTTTATCCTTTTTTCCTGTCTCTATCCCTCTCTGTCTCTTCACTGTTCACTCTCTGTATTGTGTGTGTGTCTGTGTGTGTGTGGGGGGGCTTTACATATGTGTATTACAGTGAATGTACAGTATGTCCCTGAAATCTTGACGTGTGCATACTTCTTTCAAGTTCACAGTAGACGCACAAAAGCCTTTTTTTCCCACAGTGATGTGAACTCATAAAATCCAAACTTTAGAATCTTTGGAGCTCAAACCTCTACAGAGAGACAGACAGAGACACGGATATAGAGGGTAGAAAGACAGTCAGTGGCCAATGAGAGAAGGGACTCGTCTTCATGGTGATCGATAAGACACATCCGGCCTCCCCAGCTGCCTGGGAAGAGGAGGCATGGTGAGTATTGGATTGGAGTGGTCAGGAGGAGCTCTTTAAGTGTCGCGCCTCACTGGCCACAGCGTGTGTGTGTGTGTGTGTGTGTGTGTGTGCGTGTGTGTGCGCGCGTGCTCAGGCTTAAAACTGCACAGGTCACCATGAGAAAGCCACGGGCAGAGAGAAGCAGGCAAGGCAGTGAAGACTCATGAACCACACACACATACGCACACACACACACACACACACACACACAAAATACATATGGCCACTTAATACAGGCATGCAGAAAACCAAATCTTCCATTTTTTTAAATATTTTATAGCATATTTTCTTCTACTCAAAAACAGTTGGCAGCTATAATAAAGGGCATTTATTTAAAGTTAATGAAGGGTCATTATTTAAAGTTAATGAAAAGCTGAGCTTGTCCATAATTGATGTTTTTAATAAAAAGCAGAAATGTCATGAAATTACAAAAAAAAAAGAGGCACAAAATCAGTTACTGATTTTACTGTAATGAGACGCTAATTTACAATACATCATAAACTGTACATCAGATTGTATACTGTATATCAAACGTTCAGCTCTGTGGTCAAACATAGCGGATATAAGCATTCTTTAAATGCTCTCCAGTTTAATAATCACTCTAGCAATGTGACAGTTTGGAGTTTCAAAGGTACTTAATGATTATGAAAGACTCTTGATGGTACATTAATCACCACAAGCAAAACAAAAGTTAATGGAGAAAAAGGTGATTCAGTTCCAGACCCATCTTTGAACTGGGGACCTTGACCTCAAAACAATCACAACAATGATGATGAAAGATTGTCTTTGAATCTTTGAATGTTTTATTTGAATATGGCAACACCTGACTAAAAAAAATTCAAGCTTGTGCTACGAGAAGTTCTGAAGGACTTGATAAAATATTGAAGTGTAAGAAGATCTTGGCGGTGTGATGATGTTGATGTTGCAATGCAGAGCTTAGTGGGGAAGCATAAGGTGACTGAATGGGGTTTCACTGGGATGTGACATAACTGTCACCTTAAAAACGACTGAAAGCTTTACCAAGACTTTGATGTGCTTTTGAAATGGATAACAGCTCTCAACTTTGTTTGTTTGTATGCTTGTGTGTACTGTATGTGTGAGTGTGCATACATAACCATTCCGTTATGTGTGATTCAAGTGTGTGTGTTGGTGTGTGTGTGTGTGTGTGTGTGTGTGTGTGTGTGTGTGTATAGGTAGTGTATGTCTGTGTGTGTTATCCTCACCTCTGTCATCACCATCACAAACTGACTGGAATAGAAGTAACAAATTGTATTTATTGTATTTATTAATTGAGTAGCTTCTTTATGTACTTCTACCTATACTTCTATTTTTTTTAAGTTAGTAACTTTACTTTTACTGAAGTACATTTTGATGGAAGTACTGTATTTTGTTACATTTTACATCACATCCATTAGAGATTACACATTTTGTAGGGTAGTTTTGCCAGCTCAGGATTATAGCCTATAATGCCTATTTGCCTTTTATGCTAAATACCAATAAAGTACAATTCAATTTACATTTTAAATTCATTGTAACACTGCATGCACACGTACGTACATATACAGTGTGTGTTTCGGTGTGTGTGTGTCTGTATGCAACTACTGCTACATGCATATGTATGTAGGCTACTGTATGTTTATGTGTATATGTGTGCATAGAATTCAGTGGTTGGTGTGTATTGTGTTGTGTGTTTATTATGTGCATACTATTTGCATGTATGCCTGGCTCCAAAAGGTTAGCCTCCCTAATAGCTCAAGTAACAGATTGAATGGAAAAGGATTGACTCAATTTAGAATAAAGGCAGCGAGAGGAAGAAAAAAGAAAGAGAAAGATGAACGAATCAGGCAAGGGAGGGCTAAGACGTTAAAAACAAATTACAACAAGAGAGGGAAGGAATGACAGAAAAGGGGAGAGAAAAGTAGGGGACAGAATGTAAGAGCAGGAAAAGAAACAGATGGAGAGACAGAAACTCCAAGGGCTTTTTGAAAGCCAGACACGCCTACACACACGTAGACACACACACACACGCACACACACACACACACACAGTTGTGCTTTGTAATACATAAAAGGTAACAAGTCCTTGGACAGAGTAACACTTCACAAACTGCCTCTTCTGTATTTTAGAGAAACTGAATCATGAACTTCAGGCAATAATTCATTTGTTCTGATTTACACCCTGCAAATTGAATAGATTTGGCATTATCAAGGTTTTCCCGTTCTTGTCTTACCTGCCTGACATTTAATCTTTCCAAACTTGTTAAACAGTTAACTGCAAAATACTTACCCCTCGACAGCTGGACTTTCATCCCACGCCTTCCCGTTGGACCCCTTCAGGCTCCAGACTTTCCTGCTCAAATCGACAAAGCGTTACAAATGCTTCTCCGTATGTCTGATCACCCTGTTGTTACTTTTTCTTCTTCTCACACTGCCTGTGCCAAGTATTCAGCTGACCTGAAGTCGTCAGGCAGCCGCTCTGTCACTATGGAAACGACGTGTGCTTCTAACCAGGCAGTAAAGTGTAGAGGAGGAGGAGGAGGAGAAGAAAAGAGTGAGGAGGAGGTGGCTTACGGTTGGTTCATGCGTCACGCAAAACCGGAGATGACGGAGCGCTTGCGGTCAAAATGACATAATTTCGGACAAAAACATGGACGTAAAACGGTAGGTGGGTAAACGCGCCTCCATCCTGGATTGGCTGAATGAAGATGAGCTGGAACCAGTGCCTGATTCCAGTGTTTTGTTTTGTTTTTCCTGTTTTTTGGTGTGGAGAGCTGAATTTTCCGACATCACTAGTAAAGTTCTGAAGATTTCAGGCGCGTGGTCGCCCTGAGAAGTGCAAGAAGCATGAATGCCAAAGTATGCCAAGGCACGTCTGTGGTAATAAGGAGCTTCCGTGAGTCTGGCCAGACACAAGGAGGAGGGGAATGAGGGCAGGTGATGTGAATGAGGAGGAAAGGAGGTAGGAGGATAAGGAAAAACAGCAAGGGTGGAGGAGGAGGGCTTGGAAGATGAGATAGATGAAAGGTGGATTGGGCCAGGAGGTAAAGAAAGGGAGTTTGGGAGAGGAGGAGTAGAAGGATTTTGAAGCCGAAGAAAGGAGAAAAGCAGAGGAGGTGAAGGAGAGTGCAGACATGGAAGAGACAGAGGAGTAGCAGGAAAGGGATTGGAGAATGAAGAGGAGGAGGAAGAGATGGTGATTATGAAGAGGAGGAACAGCAGAAGAGACAGGAAAGGAGTGTGAGGAGGAGAAGGAGGTGGAGAAGGAAGGGGAGGAAGATGTGGAGGTGGAAGAGGGAGTCAAGGTTGCTGCATGTAAGAGGAGAAAGATTAGGTGCAGGCAGATGAGGAGGAGGAGGAGTAGAAAAATGAAGAGTAGGAGCTGGCATTGTTCTGCCAGCTTGAGCACTAGTGGCGACTATGGAGGAAACCACAGCCATTAATTAACAAAACTCATTAATTCAGGGTCTTTTTCAGTCCCGTTATTATCACCTTAAACCGCTTTGTTTCTGCCAAACCGTTGTTCTTTGAAGCTTTATTCTGAAAGGCAAAACACATTTGCCTGCCTGGCTTTGCTTTGTTGTACTGCGTTATATCAAAGGGACAGCTTATGTGGAAATCAATGCCACCTATTGCCTCCACAGTAATATAAACACAGATGTACATATTACATTTTGTCGGAGAGGTCATTACGCTGAGGAAGGAAGAACAACACTGTTTGTTTACAAAGTTACTCATTTCAGTTTGTTGAACGGCTGCCAAACAGAGAACTTTCCCTGAGCATTGCATTTGTTAGAAGGTAAGACTGAACCTGTCTGTGTAATATAAGGATTTTGCAGGAACACTTGATGAATCTCTGTGAGGTATATTATCTCATTTTCCAGAACAACAAATCTATCACATAAATCACATATTTGGTTCACCTTTCTTATTACTTTTCAAGCCTCTGTTTGAACTGGAAGTAGTAATAGAAGTACTAACATCAATTTCACAGTGCTTTTGAGTCAGTGGTATATTTGGCTTACCTATACCAGTAGTTCTGGAGGGCCACATCCACCATTCGATGAAATTGAAACCTACTCTTTCATTGCTGTTAAGAAAGTAAAAACATTATGGGTGACTCTTAAAGTTACAAGTCATTTTAAGACCTTTATTTGCAGCATAGTTATATTTTTTGAGACTTTTAAAATACTGTATGAATAACTAAATCTTCAAGTCGCCTTTTGCTTTACAAACCACAAGATGAAAATGGAGCTTTTGACAAGCTGTAATGTCTCTGGCCTATTTTGCGCACTGCAAGTTCCCATCCTGCTACTGTCCAGGACTGCACTTCATTCAGTAATTGTCTCCTGCTGCCAAACAGCACATCTAAATTGATGCAGAGCTACCCTTACTCTAGTCCACTTAATATATCCCCCCAACAACTGAGTAAAAAGTTAAGTGACTCATGTATCATTTAAACTTACATCTATTGTATGAAAAACAAATATTTGTGCAAAACTCAGTAGATAAAACGTGATTAAACACTTTTGAATCCACTTTGCATGTTTTCCACAAAAAAAAGAGTCCGATTCTGTAGTATTTTTTCTCGTTTCTTTACCGAAACAGTAAGAAGGCTGAGAGTGGATAAGGGAACCCAGAAGAAAAGGTTCTGGTGGGATTCAATCCTAGATCAGCCGGGTCAGTTTGAAGAGGAAATGGTCTTACCCATGACGCTTTCTCAGGGCACACAAAATTGGATTAAAAACTGGTTATTAATGGAGGTTTTCAATATGTAAATTAAATTGAACTGTGCAGATGAACGCACTTAGGTCAAATGATAATATGGCCAACAGATTTAGCCATCGTAGAAGACACAGATTTTACACTGCTGATGCATGTTGGACCACCCTCAAAAGGGTTTGAGTATCTTGGAGTACTAATGCAGGGTGATACAGGGTGAGTGGTTGATATGTAAGCAAACACTGTACAGCTCTGATCATGGAATATATTAACTGTTTGCACTTTAGACAGTCGCACAAACTCCCGTAATAATTGCGTGAGTTTGCAATTTGTCCCTGTCCCAATCCCTGCAATATTCCTGCATAAAATGGTCAAATCAGAATAATGCTGTGTGTGAGAGTGTGTGTGCGTGCCTGGACAGAAAGAGACAGAAGAAAGGGGAGAGATGCAGATGCAACAGCTTTAGCAAAACCAGGAACACACTTATTTTAGCTTTATTAACTTTGTACATCATCTACTGTAGTCACCTCAACTCTGCTGAGCTGTCTCCTCTCACCACTGCAACATATTTATCGTTTAATGTTACAGTCAATCAAACAAGAATAGCTACAGATCCCTTCACTCTCCGTAGCAAACTTTACACTACAGTAATTTCAGTAAGATGGATCATGAGAAAATGACATTATCTATCTACAAGTTAAATTCACTGGAACACATTGTTTTATCACTCACATTGGGTTGAAAATAGTAAAGAATGTCTTCTTTCTCGTCATTTTCGTCATTTTCACAACACAACCTGTCAGCTCCGCGGCTCAAATTAAACTGTCTGTGCTTGTCATTTGATTGTGCGTTTGCTTAATGTCGCCCGGCATCCCAGTTGAGTGGCGTTTTCCATTTTTAAAGACTGTGATTGGCCCGAAAGTCCAAACACCGCCCAGCTGGAAAACTTTGGTCATAAAGCGAACTGAGCCAGTAGTTTAAGCTCCTAAAACAGGTACAACCACCAGTACTCTGTATTTATTTTTTCAAAGAGAGCCAATTTTTGTCAAATTCATTCTCGGAATGACGTACCGGTGTGTTCCGGCCCAATGACCCCCTGGATATAGCCTACATTTGTTTCCTCTGTCAAGAGATTTGATGCTAGTCAAAAAACATTCCCGGTTACAGCCTCAGAAGCCCGATGCTGATGCATCGCGACACGTTTATTGGTTAAATTATCTATTCCACCAACATCACATACCACATGTAATAACGTTACTTACCGTTTGCAGGACAGCAGAAAATGTAGATGTCTGTAAATTGATGGCGAAGAGTGTGGCTCTGTGTGTGATACAATACGGCATTATCAGTATGGGACTGAATGTGGCATTTAGCCCATAGGCGAGAGACCATCTCTTAGTCAAATACGCCCTCTAGAGGCCATCTCACGAAGTGACATCTCACTAAGCGTTACCTGACTGACTGACTGACTGACTATGTGATGCCCTTGGCTGCGGTGTGGGAAAAAGCAGCTGCAAAATCAGTCATTTTGGGCTGCGATGATCACAAAAAATCCTAATGGGACTGAACATATTAGGCCCATAAAAGGCTACAAATATGAGTAGCTTGACACAGCTATTATTTCTCCAAAAGCAGCTCTTGTTAGCAATAAGACCTCTTGAAGTGAAGTTTGAGGCTTTAGGCCAACTACAACTATGGGTCATTTGAAGGGTTTAGTTCATGAAATGAAACTGTAAAAATCCATTAAGGCTCATGTCTCATAGAGAGCTGCCGATAAGTGTGTTTGTGTGTGTGTGTGTGTGTGTGTGAGTGTGTGTGTGAGTGAGTAAGTTTCTTTGTGCTCCAATTATTACAGTTAGCAGTCCCCTGGGTGTCATCCATCAGTTTCATCAGCAGTATGCCAAGTGACAAATTAAAATGGCTGACGTCCAAACCTGGAACCCGCCATGTCTCACCTCCCTTTCCTCCTCCTCTCCTCCCTGTGGCCTCAACCTCTTTCATGTTTTCCTTTTTTATTTCTTCTCTTAATCTTGTACTTCTTCTCTTGATCATGCTCTGCCTCCGACTCACAGTCGTTCTTTCTCATACTTTGTTGGTAGAACTTTCTCTCGTGTTCGTTTTTTGAGTCTTGTCTCTCCTCTTTCTTTCACCCTCTCTCCTTTCCTCCTCTCACTGACAAATTATGTCTTAACCACTCTTCTCTGTTTCTGTCTTTATCCCACTCTCTCTCTCTCTTTCCATATCACTCTCTTCATTCTCTCTCTTCCCCTCCGCTTGCTCTTGACCTCTTTCCTCTTTCTTTCTCTGTCTTCTTTCTCAGTCATTCCCTGTATGCCTCTCTGTCTCTCTATGACTCTGTCTCTCTATGCTTTTTTTTGTTCTTTTCTAGAATCGTACCTACTGTATCACCTTGCCGCTCTTTCTTTTCTTTCTTTCTTTGACTGTGTTCTCTGTCAGTCTTCTCCATCTCTGTTTAATCTTATCTGTTTCTCTCTCACACGCTTGCAGGCCACACGCACAATACGATCGCTCGCTCCTTCACTCACTCATTCTCGCTGCTCCGCTATCTTTCCTACAGTCATTCGTTTTCCATTCACCTTCCTCTTCTACCTTCCCCAGCTCACTTTGCTCCTATGCATTCTCTCACACCTGCCTATCTTCCTTCCTTCCTTCCTTCCTTCCTCTCTTCCTTTCTCTGTTTTTGACATTTAACTTTCTTTGACACAAACTCTTGTTCGTTGGGGGGGGGGGGGGGGGGTATAACAAAATGAAATGAGATTTGATTTTTAACTTCAATTGATTTACCCGAGCTTGAGATGGTCACAGTGAATGGTCATGCTGAATAGCTTGCGTATCGAACACAAATGCTCTGTGGCTGTGAAATCGATGGCGGAGGACTTATTGGAGTAAGTGTTTGCATCAGCACTAAATGGATGATGCCCTTAAAGTTGTCACAAACACTGGCCTCGCTCAGTCTCTGTCTTTCCAGCAGGCTGGCTGCCTGTCAGGCCGTCTTTTCTGTCTATTTACTGTTTTTCTATGCGCCTCTTTGTCTGTCTGTCAGTTGGTCTTCATGTCTTTTCTGTTTTTCTGCTTCTTCAGTCCATTTATGTCCTTCTGCCAGCCTACCTGGCTATGAACCTGCCTTTATGCCTGTCTGTTGGTTGGTCGCTCACGAGGTTAAGTCGAGGTTAGGAAAGAGCAGCATTCCCGGTGTGTTGCTGCTATCTATGTTTAAGACAGATTATACCAGCCAAAGCAATATTTTCCCCCTGCATAGCTGGAAGGTCCGGCTCCGCATTGGATGGTTAGGTAATCCTCTCAAAATGAATCTCTCTCTCTCTCTCTCTCTCTCTCTCTCTCATGAAGTTTTGATAAAACATGTTGCCAAAGCAGAAAGTCACTAACATAAACAATAAAATAATAGAAAAATGAATAAAAAGCAATACAGAAAATAATACAAGAAAACTGTCTCTCTCTCTCTATCTCTCTCTCTCTCTCCCTCTCTGCTTATAATTCAGTTCCTGCTTCCCTGCCCTACCTATTCATAAAATGCCAGTGATCCAGGGAAATACTTCAGAGGCATTGTTGTTGTGGATGTTGAACAGCAGCACTGTGGATGTTATGCCAGTCGAGGCTGTGTTTCCCTCTGCACAGCTGACAAGGCCAGATCTGTATTGGGCCCAGCTAATCTCATTTCAAAATGGTGTGTGTGTGTGTGTGTGTTTGTGTGTGTGGGTGTGTGTGTGTGTGTGTCAAGGCATTGTAGTGTAAATCACAGAGCCTTTGCTGAAATCCAGTCATTCGTTGACATATGACTTTGTCCCATCTAGGTGTCTCTCTGTGCAACATCCCCCCTGTTCTCCATCTCTCTCCCTCCCTGTCTCTAGGGTCACCAAATGTTTAAAGAGTCAAGAGTCTCTCTTTCTCTCTGTCTCTGGTCCCTCTGGTCGCTGTCGGTCTTTCTTTCTCCGCCTCTCTTACTCTCTTTCCCTCAAGTTCTCTCTCTGTCAGTTTCTTTCTGCCACCTCTCAGTCTGTCTCCCTCTCTCTCTCCCTCTCCCTCTCTTTCTCTCTGTGCGGCTGTATAAACCAATCAACCTACCTCTCTAGCCCTCCCCCAACTGGCCCCAACCAGCTATTACAGCACCATTCATGGAGGACTTACAGTAACATATTGACGCAGTATTACATGCAATAATTCATGAAACAAGCCAATTAGACAATATTGCCCTCGGCAGGGTAGTCAAATGAGAGAATTATGGATAATATAGCAGGCTTTAAGGAACAACAACATCTTGAAAAAATACTGTTGAGGATCATTTCAGAGGATTGGCTGAGGATCAGCCAAATTGCCCATCTGCCTTGCCTCAAAATATCATCATCTTAATGCAAAAAGAGGCCTTATTTTTATGTTTGTTTTTTTCAAACAAACCCACCCCACTGTATCACACCTCCAGCTCGTGCCAATCTACTTCTACAGCACAACACTTGGTTGGTGTTATGGTAAAAATACATTTTGCATTTATCAGAATCTAAAAGACTACTGGTAGGTAGAATTGATCCTATAAATCAATGTACATAGGGTCATAGTAGTGTTTGAACATCCCAAACAGAACTTTACCTCAGGTGCAGGTAGCCAAATCAACATTGGGGAAAAAGTAACACTTGACTAACAATTTGGCAGTAATAAACATTTCTTGTCTTATGTTGACATTTAGGTGACGTGCAGGGTCACAGAAAGTGGTGCTTGCACAGTAGGAAAGGTGCTACACTTAGATGGAGTGGTATCTTTCTGAGACCAATTAAGCTGATTTTGAGTATTGGACTTCTGAGCGTGTATTTTTCCATATATTTGTTTTATTCAAGGTTAAAGGCATTGTTTCAGAACTCGTTTTTGACCTGCTACTAAGATTTCCTCCAAGATTTTATGTTGTTCACGTTCTGACTCAAGATACAAGTAAATACAAATGAATTGAATAGCTTAAGGACATACAGGTGGTGCAGGGTGAAAACAAAGGAAACAGAATATCTGCACACCAAATTTTGCTCCCCACAAAATTTGATTATTTCAAAGGATTCCAGATAGTGGTAAGATTTTTTTTTTTGGTCTTTTTTGATGGAACACAATTATATTTGAGGTGAGATTTTGAGATAGTGTGCTCATTACAAGGTATATTCAAAAAACCTCCTTTTGATATAAGACCATAGAGGCTAATTACTACTCCTTACATTTTGAAGCAGTCAATGTCTAATCACATTGTGTGCCCCGCAGCCCACACTCATGTTATATTTTGTACCTTAGCCCGCTGTGACATAACGCTCCATGTCAAAAAAAAGCTTAGTCTGATCTGTAGTCTGTAATCTTTATATCTAACAGCCTATTCAGTTCTGCACTTCATACATCAACATATCCTCATGTAAAATGTTTAAAGTTGTTGAAGGCTAGAGACTATAGGTTTATTAATTCAAAAAGCTTTATTGAATGAAAGCACTGATCAAAACTGTGGCGTAGGTGGTGGTGATGGTGGGGTGCAGATCAGCAGCGGCGACTGGACTGACAGTGACATACGGAAACAGATGAATGAGGTAATACAGAGTGCATTAATTTGTGATTGGTTCCCAAGTGAATGTGAGAGTAAGTGTGTAAATGCTTAAGCTTAGCTGATTGGATTATGCAAACCAAAGGGGTGCTGCATTCTTGAGATTTAAACTGATTGGATAATAAGCAGCAAATGAAAGGGGTGAAGGATAATTTGAATGAAGTAAAATCAAAGAGGCGTAGCCTGAACTGATTAGGCGGGAAGTAGTGAATGAAAGAATAGAGGGGATAGATTTGTGAAGTAGTCTTCCTAATTGAACTTACGCTAAGCTTCATAAAAACCCTTATAATATATAATCTTTATTATAATCAATCTATTCAAACATTTGCCCGAACAATAGTTCTATATGTGTAAAACACTGATAAGGTGCTGAAATGAGTTTAAAATGTGTCTGCTTCTGAAGCGTCTCATTTATTTAGATGATTTCCATATTTCTTGTTTTAATGAGTGAGGCTCCACTTCAATCAGGAGCAGAGAGAGGCAGGACAGACAAGGAGACGACCGACTGTGTTTGAAACCGTTGTGTAAAACCGTTTTCATCCTTCCCCTGCGGTCTTGTGGAGTCAAAGAATGGCTGGTGCTTAGTTGGCACTGCTGACTCACAGGGAGACAGAGACAAAAGCCCTGAGCCTTGTGGAGAGAGCAAACAAGACCAAAGTCTGCTGGAACTCTTTGATCTGCGCTGTTCCTTGTCGGAACTCCGGAATCCTTGCGGAAGTGTCGCAAAAAATATGGGTTCCAGAATTGTACTTTCAATTGTTTGCAAGTGTAGTTGTTCCCTTGCTCTTTTGTTCTCTCCTCTCTTGCTCTCTCTCTGTCTCTCGTTCTGTCATGTTGACTTGAATGGGGAGGAATAGATGGAAACTTTGGAATGGAAGCTCCTTTTGGAATGGAAGCTCCTCTCCCTCTCAGGACACCCTTCTCTGTTCTGCTGAGTCATTTCCAGTAGACGCAGCTTACAAAACCCACCAACAATGGATGGCATAACTGAATTCCTTGCTGGGGGAGTCATGGCACCGACTGATTTCCCTTTCCTTTTTAAATTAAAACCCAAATCTAATCTTGTCCCTTGCTATCAAATTAGCAATTAAAACTGTAAACAATAGTGTAGCTGGTTTCACTGTTTTCTGCGCCACCCTGGGGCGAGCTGGCCTTGCCTTTCCAAAGATTTGTAAATGTCACAGTCAAAGAAGTTGAAAAAGACCATTACCAGTGACATTTTATTGTGTGTGTGTGTGTGTGTGTGTGTGGCATTAGAACACACAGACACACATACATTCAGAATGAATTGCCTCTCTTCCAATGCAAATACTAGACCTTAGGCTGTGTGAGATTAGTGCCTGTGCATCGCCTGTCTTGTACTGGACTTTCTGTTTAGTGCAGTGTCACTTTTTGACCCTAATCTCCCCACCATGGTAGGTGTTTAATTCAGGAAAAAATAGGGAGGAAAGATGCCCTCCAATGTGTCCTTTACAGGAACAGAGTTATAAAATCAGAAGAGTTCTATCGCTTCTTCTGTTCAGGTGCTATGATTGGGCACCAATATTGATATTATTATCAATTAGTGGACCTCAGGGTGCTGCTAATGGAGGGTAAGGAGGAGTATTCCAGTATGCTCTGCCTTAGACGTAATTGAGCCATGTCTGTTACCATGTCACATCTAGTGTTGAGTTAATAATTAAAATTGATCCACAACAGCTGCAGTTTTTAAGCCTCTGAGTCAACACAGCCATAATGTCCTTTTCTGACCCTGCTCCCACTGTCAAAAACTGAAGTTTGATTTCAGGAAGTGATGCTATCCCACAGGCACTGGTAGAAATTATAGGGCCCTTAACAAGATGTGACTCTGGACACATTAAAAAACTCTATCAATCTCAGACTTTATTGGTCCCTCCCCCCTCTGGAGCTCAGGGCTGCCTGAATCATTACCTCTCCTCTTACTCACCACACACTTTTGCCTTCTACTACTGAATCCTTGGAGCCCACTAGGTAGTGAATGGCACATATCGTTGTCGTAAGTGTTTCCGACAGTTCAATTCAAAAGGAAATTTAGATTTAAACTTAAAACTAGACTGAAAAGACAAATTGTCATATTACAAAAGTCATATTACAATAATAATAAGTAATAGCACATATGATATGTCCATATCTTGCAGTTGGTCAAAAATTGCTGTCAAGTGTGGCTGCTCATGGCTTATTGTTTTTTACGATGGAGGTAACACACCATTGTATTAAAAAAGAATTCTATTGTACAATAAATACTATATTTTTAACTGAAAATAGTTCAATAATACTAATGACTAAATGTTATTCTTTTGACAAACAATATGGTTGTTGCACAATATGTGGTTGCTAAGTGGTTGCTATAAGTGAGTATAGTGCATTTTATACTTTAATGAAAATAGTGTCTCTGCACATAAACTGTCGCTATTTGGTGCGTATTTGGGGTTGAAAAGAGTCACTGTGTAGATGTGGTGTACCCGTCCAAAAATCTCAACTTCATGTCGAGTCTACGCAGAGTCGTGCACTCTGATTGGTCAATCATAGGGGCGATCATGACGGCGTCCAACTACTCCAACACATCATCCGATTCCTCCAGCTGCATTGCTATCGTCGCGTCCATGTTTGTTTTTACCGGTGATTGTCGTCACGTCTGCTTCCTGTTCCTCTGTGTTTGTTTTGGTGCAATATAATTCTTTTTAAACACTGACACACTGTGTATGGGATTTCAGTGCTATATGTTACGCGCACATCAACGCAGAAGTATAAAAACTTAAGTGCAAGCTCCACCGTGGTCTTTACATTCACAATTTACATTGCGTTTACATTACGTTTGACTATACAATGCGCTGAAGCTATAAGTGGTGCGTTCACTGTCAGAGATGTGTGTTTATCTGGTATATTACCACGGCTTTGCATGTGACTCAGCCAATCAGAACTGTAGACCATTAAACAATAACCAATAAGATCCAATAAGGGCAGAACATGACACTGACACTGCCAGGGTTAGGTCTATAATTCTCTGTCTAGCTCTATGGTTAAAGCATGACACTAATCCATGCAGGGTTAGGGGTTCCATTCTCTGGATAGGTCAACATTTAGAGAATGGTACTGACACTGCCGGGGTAAGCGGACTGAATCCTAGGGTTAGCCAAATTTAGTGGTAAGTATCCAGTAGCGGATAGGAATCAAATTCCATTACTGAGCTCAGTAACCCAGGGGATTATGTAAGAAATTACAATCCAAAACAGGTAATTATTATAAATGTCACAGATTCGATTTTGAAATAAATAACATGTGGTGAGTACTCAATGGACCATGTCAAATAGTAATTGAAGAGTTTAATTCCTAAATAAGATATTTAGTCTTACTCTACTGTTCTAAATGATGGTTGGTATGACAGTCAAGAACACTGGCTGCCACTTAAATTCAGTTAATTAATCATGTTAAGACCTCCAGAATGATTATGTTTTTGATGAATCATGTTAAGACCTCAAGAATGATTATGTTTTTGATGATATCATTATTTGTGTTTTGAGATATTAACTGATATATTTCAGGTAGCACTTTTTTTTCTCCAAAAAGGAATGATGCCCTTTATATCCATCCCATGGTTTTGCTGACTGGTGACTCAATATTGCTGTTGTCAGAGGGAAACTTTTTAACTTTTCCAGCATTCAGAATACATATCTTTATTTACAGATTGACCTCAATGCATTTCTAAAATTATACAGGGTTTTTGAAAGCATTAGTTGGGACTAACTTACAATGCTTACTTACTATTCAATCAAAAACATGGCCACCCAAACTAGATTTATGTGGTCTTCACACCACTACAGCAATGTCTTTACATCTCAACATCAATTTCCAACAGTAGGTCATACCCCTATAGGTAGGCTCAACAAATACATCCATGATCCTCTGTCAATCATACTGTCTCTCTCAGATTTATACCCTGTAATAAGACCGCTGACCCACAGAAAGATATGTCAAACCCGAGTAATAAACCTGTAAACCACCAATCATAGAGGAATGAAACAGCATTCCTGGGGTGCATCAGTTGTGAATCATCTTATGGATTTAAAGCATGAGGCCAAGAGCTACGGTGCAGGGTATAAATTCTCCAAATGAAAATGGATAACATGGGGGTGGATATGAATAGGTGGGCTAGAATTGTGTGTATGTGTGTGTGTGTGTGTGTGTAGGGTTGTGAATAAGGAAGAGGAGGATCCTTGGATGACATCGGGGTTGCTACGAGTCATCAGCTCCCAACACTGGTATTCATGAATCACTTTAACAAATGGCTGAGTGTGTGTATGCATGCATGTGTGCTTGAGTGTGTGTGTGCTCGTTCAGGAAAAACCATACATAGAGGTTTACAGCTTGTGGACATGGCTATATGTCAACTGCCTTAAGCTATTGGCTGTGTCTGTGTCCATCCGTCCATCTGCCTGTCTGTCAAATGTGACATCTCAGGTGACATGTGATTTTGATGAAACTTGGAGGGATGAAGCGTCTTTGCACTGTGTCCCAGCGTTTAAAATTGTACACTTACTGGCATAATGGGTGCACTATAATTAAAGGTCAAAATAATTTGTAGCTCAAAAGTGATATCACGAGTCATATTTTGATGACACTTGGAGGGATGATGCCTTTGCGACTGTGTTCTGGTGTTTAACAGAAGTATACTGATGGAGATGCTATAATTAAAGGTCAAAATTTCACATTTTGAAAGGCCCTAACTCCTAAACCAACAGTCCGATGGGGGACAGTCTTACAGTTTTACTGTTGCTATGCTTAATAATACCATTAAGTTCAGGCAACACACAAATGCATGCAGACACAGAACAACAGATTCATCAGTTTAACTTATTTTTATACTGGCTTCTCTAAATAGTGGATCAAATTTGGATACCAATGAGATGTCAGTAAACTTAATTTTCTTTATCACCATGACACACAGCTTTGGTAGCATGAATGTGACTGAAATTAATTTGCTGTCTGGCTTGATTCTGATTAGTTCCACTTTAAAACAGGAAATTACTGTGGAGAGGAAAGCGCCTGGCAAACAAAAAAAAAAAAAAAAGAAGGAAAAGAAAAGAAAAGGGGAGGAGGATCCTTGCCTGTGTGGAAGATTCCCAACTAAGACTGGGCTTATTGTGTGGCGATTCTATGATTCAGACTTCTACAGTTTTGTGCCTACATGTCTAAAGAAATTACTGAATTGCAATAGAATAGAATAGAATAGAATAGAATAGAATAGAATAGAATAGAATAGAGATTTTATTGCATGAACCCATAAGTCTTATTTAAATATCTCACCTAAATTGGGTTTAGTAAGTTTCAGAATCCCCGGCCCTAAGAAACCTATATCTATGGTCTAAATAGCATTTCTAAAGTTATTTAACAGCGTGTAAAATGTGTTTTACAAGCAATAAAACAATAACAAATGATGGCCAATGAGGGAGAAAAATAGAAAAATTGAACAGAATAGAATAGAATAGAATAGAACATAACAGAGTAGAATAGAATAGAATAGAATAGGATAGGAGGTGGGGAGTTGCAGGGCCACCCAGAATGTATTAGAGCAAATAAGACAGACATTTCATAATGACCACTTGAATGTCAGCACAGAATCCATTCATTTAAATCACACTGAAGTCGCTGACATAGCACATTCACACAGCAACTGACTGACTTTTCTCCGTCTCTCTGCCTTCTTCTCTCTGCCAGTCGAGCTCTAAGGGGTTAATTTCCCATTTCCCTTTCTGATTATCATACGTTTGATCAATGCATGGGTTGTTGCGTGTTTTTGTGTGATGTCTGTGTGTATGTGTGTGTTGGAGGGTTGACGATGGCCCATGAGTCGCACAATGAGGATTATGTGACAATGGGATGTGACAAGCATTCACTTAGCAACAACCCCATGGCTGTTTGATGTGGTAATGGAAAAAAGAAGACAGGAAAAAAAAAACACTATAGGTAAATATTATGCATCTCAATTGGTAAAAGCTCACTTGGATAAGCCCACCCATGGGCATATCAGCCTTTAAGGATTTCTTGGTTCAGATGTATGGATTGAGGGAGGGAGGAAGAGAGGGAGGGTGATAAATGGATGGACGGTTAGATGGATGGAAGCAGCAGTTTTTGCGTCTCAATTACAGTAAGGGATTAGACAGGAGAGGATCACATCCCTCAGGGGTAAACAGATGCAAGTTTGGAGCCCATCCCAAAAGCCTTGTGGATCCCCACCCTCTCCCATAACTGTAAATATTCTGCTTACTAACTGCGCTGTATGGTGCAGCATGCTGTGTGTAGAAATATCAACACGCTAGATGACAGTTTCAACATGCTACATTCAAACTGTAATGAGGCTCAGATTTCTACCATCATTACTGTCGCACGGCACCACGTATACATTTCTTTTTTGCGATTCTTATTTCCAGTTAGTATTTCACTGCAGTCTGATGAATCACACCTTACAGTATAAGAGGGGCAGCGGTAGCCTAGAGCTTAAAAACAGGCTTGTGAGTGAAAGGTTGTCGATTTGGATTTGAGTGGCTGGGAGAAAAAACTGCAAAGTGAATGAGCTCTCCCACTCCTTCAACAACTAACAGAGACTTGCCCTTGAGCAAGACATTCAGCCCTCAACTGTTTCAGTGGAGCTGCTCAGTGGCCAACAGTAGAAGTATTTCACTGGGCATCTTCCAAGTGTGAACATGTGTAACTGTAGTGAAAACGCTGGAAAGGAGGATGCATGCTCAATCACCTTTCCCCAGATACAAATCGAACATCCTGGCATTGGAAACAGACTAACGTTGTGGAAAAAACTGCCTACCAAGCTATTTTAAACTCAGTATACTGGAGCAGCCTACGGATCAGCAGGTTCCACACTGCTAAGACATGGCAAGTGCTCGCACTGTCTGAGGAGGGGAGCTCTCCATGGTGCTGCTGCTGCACACTCTGCTCCTTGTAAAATCACTCCATGCTCTACAGCCTATAGCCAGTTGAGAACCGTCGCTCTGCAGCCCACTTGTAGTTTAGGCAGGGAGCTGTCCCAGGTGCTGACAGCCTTACTGCTCCCTGCTAAACCTCTCCAAACTCTACAATACTGGTTCTCAATCAGAATCCCTTGATGTAACATTAGATGCAGGGCACCAGAGGATTTGAAAATATAAACAACCTATACCACATATACACATTTATATATCCAATGTTTTATATCTCATATATACATTTGTGTTTTTTTGGGGGGTTTTTTTGTTCCAGGTCAAAATGTTCAAGTCCCCATGAAATGACCTTCTATTAATTGTACTTGTTGTAAATCAGTGTATCTTTAATGGTGACCTCATGCTGCACCAGTAGGCATAAATATAAATTCCAACCAATAAAACCATCACAGATTTTTGAACAGTCCCGCCCCTCCGCCCTTCCTGACAAATCAAACGAATGAATGATCCCTCACTGTGTTATGTTCTGCTGCTCCAACAGAAAGTTTCAACAAAAAAAACATCAAATCAAGGACGTAAAGATGCCATTTCCTGGGGTCTTTAAGGCATCTGCTATAAAATAGTTTATTTTTTGAGGACAAAATTGTTTATGTTTTTTAAATATTGCCTGATTAATTTCAGGTAGCCTTTTTTCCCCACAAAATGGATATAGAGCATTTTGGAATGAAACCCTTCATATCATTCCAAAGGAAGATAGTTTAGACCATTTTATCAAAAATTATATCTTTATTGGTGCCTAGTTGACATGTTGACAACCATTGGGCAGCACACACAGGCTACCAAATAATCAATAGCAATACAACAAATTATTGTACTTTTCAAATAATGGCATACAACTCAACTCCTTGGTTGACAGTTGGAACAGTTTTACAGACAGGATCATGCATATTTCAGAGATAGTGAATGATCAATTTCAGGTAATGATTTTTCTTTGCAAAATGTATATATAGCATTTTGAAGCATTTTTCCTCATTTACACATTTTTGTTCTGCATTATTGGTCTCTCTCCAAAGATTCAGTTTGCAGCAAATAATTGTGTGACCTTGTACTGACGCTTTAAGTACTTGATGTGCTTTGACGATCAAAGCAGAGTGAAATTCACATTCTGAATGAGGCCCGTTCAATCAACCAACCCTTCTAATTCACCCGCTCTCCACATCTCACAGTACAGCGGTTTGATATAAATATCTTTGAAAACACTTCAAGTTCTTAAGAGTTATATTTGAAGATGTTGGGAATGTCTTTAACTCTCACCCAAGGCCTTTGAGCGTTAGAATCAATGAGAGTTGTTATTGATTTTTTTATAAATGTGTGCAGTAAAAAAAAAGTACATTTGATGCTGCAGATTTCAACCAGTGTTAGGCATATTTGATTTTAACTAGGTGTCTCTCACTACTTGTGTGTATCTGCAAAACACCACTAACTTGTCAGTCAGTTTCACAGCATGCATGAGTCACACTATTTTTCTTTTTTTTGTTTTTTCTTTAAAGCCGTAGGTTTTGGCAGAGCCTCTCAGTTTGAGTACAATCATTCTCTTTGTCAGTACAGCCTGAAGCAGCACTTTATTGACTGGCAGAGGGTCAGACTGCTTTTCTAATGAATTCAGGGAAGATCTTATTCCCAAATTTATTTTTTCCTGTTTTATCTTGCTTCAAAACAAAAATGGCAGATAAGAGGCTTGACAGCTGCAGTGTTTGAGATCTGAAGGGCCTGGTGAATAATGGACAGTGGAGTTCTCTTTCTCCCACACTCTCTCTCTCTTTCTTGCTCCCTCTCTTTAATTCTCTCTGCAACTCTCCCCTTCTCTTTGTATCTTTCTCTCGCGCTCTCTTCCCTGCTTTCAACTGTCTTTCTCAGACTTTCTTTTGCTTTCTCTGTAACGCTCCCTGTGGAGACAGGGAGATGCTGTTTCTACGGGACACTATTAAGCTTTTGATCTCTCTTTCTTTCTCTTTCTTTCTGTCTACCTCTCTCTCACTGTCTCTTTCCCACTCTATTTTGCACATACATAGCCTCAGGCAAAACACAGGCAATTGTCTGTTAGCCCAAGACAATAAAAGTAGAAAATAACCATCATCTCCTTGGATTTCCTCCAAACTTGTGTAGATATGTCAATCCATTTCTATCAAGTGTTCCCATTTGCTCTAAATAGTGGGAAACAAGGCAAAGGAAATGGAATTTTGTTTGAGTATATTGGATTCAGGTCTATTTCTTCCTATTTGTCTGTGTATTTTCTCTCTGTCTTTCTTCATTCCAGTGGAGACAGAGAGGGAAAGTGGACGTGCAACTATGACTTTATGTTTCTGTTAATGTGTGATGGATGATCAGGAGGAAGAAAGGTGATTTCACATTTCTAATTAATCTTTTTCTTCTTTTTGTTTGAATATGCTTCTTTCAGTACAATTGTAGAAAATATGATGAAAACAATGAAAGACTTTACTTGCTTTGTCTATGAAGGAAATGGATGGATGGATGGATGCATGGGGTAATTTCACATCTCTAATTCATCTTTCTCTTTACTGCCTCTCTTGTACCAACGTTGGTAGAGACAGAGGCGCAGACTGAATTGTTACACAATCGTTCATCTTAGCGAGTATGATGCATTACTGAGTCTATACGCGAGGGATCCAGACAAAATAACTACAGAGGCACAAACTTTCTGAATGTCTCCATTGAGAGTTTACAGCAATAGTGTGGAAACAATAGGCAATGTGCTCAGGAGGCAAAATATAATAAAAATAGGCAAGGGAAATGTCAGTAATGCAAAAATATCAATATTTATTGGGTACCTGAAACCATGTGGAGTCCCAATTATTCAACAGCACAAAATAATGATGAGATGTCTGTGAAAGGATGCACAGATACAGGCAAACAACGCGTTTTACCAACAATGGCTTCTTCAGGCATTACTGGCGGCTCCTTTACCGATTTTGATTCCATTGAGAGTTTTCCATTGTCAGTGAATGCAAAACAGGAGGCTGTGCTAGTGGGTAGAGTCTGTCTGGCTGCTAAGATCATTGTGACAGAACTTAAAGCTGTGTTTCACTTTAGTTTGACATTTGGAGAGTTTTACTGCAAAAAGAGATATGTGCCATTTGGAAAAGTGTGATACCTCCTCTCACTAAATGACAGAATTAAAATTCAACACAGAAATTGAATAGCCATCTCAGGACCTTAGCATTCAGACCATGCCTTGATGAAAAAATAGAGAACACGTGCCTTTGGCTAGCTCATTACTTTTAGAGTTGAATGTATTCATTGGATACAATGAGGAATACTGAGAAGCCACTTTTAGGATACCTAAAGAAAAGGGGAAATATATCATGAAGATATTTGCACTATGAATCATCCATTGATATATAGTATAAACAGTATATCTTCATACACTATCTGAGGAATCTGAGAAACAGTTGCTGTGTGCTAGCAGGCTAACAAAATGTTCCTTCCTGCTCCTGCATCTCCAGCCAGACTGATTGTGTTGTGCTACAAACAGAAACATATTTTTTCTTTCTGCTTTGCACCTGCAGAGTTTTAAGACAAGCAACTCCACAACAGTGTCACTAGTCCATTCACACACGGACACACGGACACACACACACACACACACATACACATACACATACACACACTGGGTCTGTATGCTGAGGCAGAGATAACCTTCTTCAGTGCCTTTGGTCACAACCAAAAACTATAACTAACTGGTATTTAAGAAACTGCTTCTCAGCAGGAATACAAATTACCACTCTGTGATTATATTAAAGAAAAAAAGGAACTGGAGTTGGGTGGGGGTTGAATACGTCACAGTTTTGAGCCTGTTTGGATTTTTAATACTGAACAGGCTGCAGTCCACACAGAAATGTTTTGAATGTATAGCACCTGAGCCAATTTGACATTTTAAGTTCATTTTTTAAGGTTAAATTAAATCTAGGTGACATTTCATGAAATATTGACTTTCTTGCAATAAAACTGGGATCTGTTGTGCAAAGAGCACAATGGCAGAAAAGTAAGAGTGCATGTCAATAAAGTGTTTTGGAAATCTGGATTTTTTTTTTCTTTTGGAAGGTGTGTGCTTGTGCGGCATTTTGAAGTACCAACATCAAAACCCAACAAACAACAGTGACAGTACCTTTATCTTTTAAACTTAGTGAGTAGCATGACAGAGAGTAGCAGGTGCTGGTTATTTTATTACTATTTTTTTGATAGTAGCCAACCGATGTCTGACGCTTCAAGCACTGTAAAACACTATGTTCTCACACACATGCACATATACTGAATGTGCAAAATATTAGGGACACTCTTTTCACTTACACTGATGAGGTGAATTCAGGTAAAAGCCATTATCTGTTATTGATTTCCCTTATTAAATCTATACCAATCACAAAGGAGGAGATGTAGATAAAGAGAAGCAGATGAGTTAAATATTTTTTGAGATGTGGATTGTGCAAAAAGGGGCTGCAACTCAAAATCAGGAATCTGTCAGATGCCATTCTCCACCTGTCCACCAGATGTCCTCGGACTTCCCCTCATCACCTGTTCCCCCCTCCTGCTCCCACACACCTGTATTCCATCACCCATTAGCCCTGTTGCCTTGTTCCCTCTTTTCCTGCCTGCTTCATCCCATCACCTCCCGGACTCTCCCCTGCCAGCCAGCTGTCCCTCATGTGTAATCAGTCTGTGTGTATATCTTGTCTTGGTTCCTTGTAGTCCTTGCCAGTTTGTTATGTTATGTTACGTGTGGAGTTACCTGTCTTGTTACCTGTGTAGTCCTGTCCAACTTTCTGTTCTCGTTGCCTTTTGACCTGTTTTCTGTTAGCTACCTTTTTTGGATTGCCTGTTTTAGTTCTGGACTCTGCCTTAGTTTTTCATTAAAGTCTTTTTCAGCCAAGTTCCCTCTCTGCCGGTTCTTGCGTTTGGGTCCAGCCTCCTTATCCCTCATACCTGACACACAAATAAAAACCATACAATTGCCAATACTAAAATTAAAAACCAGAACTCAACACACAATAGATAATAAACCAACCAACAAATCACGCAATAATCAGAAATATGATGAGAAATCACTAATTACAAATAAAACTAACAAATAGGACACCTGAGATGGCATACAAAACCAAACATACAAACAACACAGCCAGCCAAACAAATTACAGTCTTAGATAAAGTTTGAGTTTCTTTTTGAAAGCCGATTTATTACAAATGCAGCAGAGATATCGAGACAGGTTATTCCAGAGAGATATTGATCTAAATAAAAGATCGCAGTAAAGCATTAGTTCTCGGGCGAGGCAGTACAAGCTGACCATTGCTGGACCCTCTAGTGTTATGATCATGCACAGTATTACTATAAACAAATTGTTCCAACAAGAAAATAACAGTTTTACTACTGACTGACTTGAACAATACCAGTGTATTAAATGACAACCTCTTCTCAACTGTAAGCCAGGAGAGGCAATCATGCATTTGATTCACGCTGGATCTTAGTGAACAACCCAGAACCAACCGTGCTGCCCTATTTTGGACAACCTGGAGCTTCCTGAGCTCACCACTTGCAGCAGATGACCAGACCATAGAACGATAGTCAAGGTGACATAAAACTAAACTTTGAACAATCTGACATAGAAGGGGACGAGCAACAACAGAAGCACATTTCCTGGAAATACCAACTGCTCTTCCCATCTTTAAAACAATATAATATATGATATGATGAGACCAAGATAGATCGCAATCCAGCATCACTCCAAGGAGTTTAGCACTTTCAACTTGTTGAACTGTTGAATTGCATAACTTTAAATCAAGCTTTGGGTTACCAGATAACCTGTGCCTTGTTCCCAACACAATACTCTTTGTCTTAGAGAAATTAAGGACAAGTCTGTTACATACTATCCAGTCATGCACAACTTTTAGTTCTTTGCTCACGACTTCATTAAGTACACTGCATGATGGTGCAGCATGATACAGGGTGGAATCATCAGCATAAAGAACTATTTTGGCACGCTCGGTAGCCCAAGATAGATCATTGGTAAATACTGTGAAGAGCAGAGGTCCCAGGCAACTGCCCTGTGGAACACCACACTCTAGACCTCTGCTACTTGATAGGCTGCCATTCAGATACACCTGCTGTGATCTGGAGGACAGATAACTCTGCATCCACATTAAAGCAGGAGGATTAAAACCATAACATTCAAGTTTCGCGATCAAGAGAGAATGGTCAAGCACATCGAATGCAGCACTGAAATCTAACAACACAGCTCCCACCAGCATAGAGTTATCAATAGCTCTAAGCCAGTCATCAGTCATCTGTATTAGAGCAGTAGAAGTAGAGTGGCCAGCTCTATATGCATGTTGAGACTCTGTTACTAGCTTGTTTATTTCAAAATAAGCTTGAATTTGTGCATACACAACCTTTTCCATGATTTTGCTCAAAACAGGTAGCATGTTTATAGGTCTAGAGTTGCACTCATTAAAAGCAAATTTGGTATCTTTAGGTAAAGGAATAACCTTAGCCTCCTTCCACATCTTTGGACATAAGCCCACTCGTAAACATCTATTAAGAATATGACAAACAGGAAATGATGTGATACCAGCAGTCATTCTCAGTAATTTACTATACAGGTTGTCTATACCTGCTAACATGTTATCAGGAAGAGAGTGGATTAACCTCAACCTAACTGACTTCAACCTGGTGAAATTCAAATACACAACCTTTGTCTTTCATTATAATATTCTTAATAAGGTCATTTGATTTAGTGTTCTTAGAAATATGCATACCCTGCCTTAGCTGAGATACTTTACTAACATAAAAGTAATTAAAATGATTTGCAATATCACATGGTTTAGTGAGTACAAATCCACAGGCATATAATCACACACAAGCACAAACTTAAATCCACACACACACACAGATGCATGCATTTGCACACAAGCACATTGGCTCTTAAAAGAGCACACACTCTCACAAGCAAGCACACAAACACATCCCCCCCCCCCACACACACACACACACACACACACGCACACCAACACACATAAACCACAATATCTCAGGCTGTCCTCTCTGTCTTCCAACACACCAGGAAATGTTTTTCTTCTCTGAGGCGGCCTGAGTAGAGTGGTCCACTGAAGCCAACCCTCAGTAATTAACTGTCACAACGCTTCAAAACTAACAAATGGACTTTGTGTCAAGGAGGGCCCATTAATTTACTGGCCTCCACTCGTCGATCCAGAGCCTATTATGTCCATTACGGCAGCCTCTCATGTCTGGGTATCCTCTCCTGCTAACTCTCTCTTTCTCTGCCTCGGTTTGCACAGATTCCCTGGGACTGGGAGAAAGCGCTTGTGGACGATGTGTCTTTTCAACACACGTATACACAGTTGTATGGCACACATTCACAGTCACACAGAGATTCACACACACACACATGCTTAGTGTGAACGCATATGCTCCCAGACACAAGGGCACACACACGTACACACACAGAGAATCACACTTACTCCCAGTCTCTCATGAATGCATGCATGAATACATATACATGCGCTGACACATACACAGAGACGTGGCGCACATAATAATATACAGTAATAAACAAGGATGCCGGGTACACACACACATATGCACAGAAATGATCAGATGTGCATACACGCGCTCACACATTCCTTCACTCACAGACACACACATCCTTCAGAAATCTGTTTCCCTTCCAGTCAAACATATTTAAAAACTCATACTCCACTGCCACATTGGCATGACAACCTGAGGGGAGAAATGTTCCATATGTGAGACTAATAAGTGATGCTCGGAAGGAATGGAAAGCCATTTCTCCACAAGGCATAAAAACGAAATAACACGCAGACTATGGGATCTGTGTGATTTGTGATACAGCTCACAGTTATTGCTCTTCAAAGGTAACATATTACCAGCCATCTGCAGTGAGAAAAAAAAAACTATCTCAATGGCACGGAGAAGATCTGGTTGATGTTCTCCACTGAGACCAAGGCATTTTTGATGGTCTCCAATGCATGATCAATGGCTTCCAGGGCCTGGAGGCATTTCCAGCTGTCAATTACAGTTTAAAAACAATAATGGAATCAGAATTAGTTTAATTTGTGTGTGCAATAGATGCACAGGACGTTGTCTTGGTGACATTGGAGAGGCAAGGACAGTAGAACCTCAGAGTGTGCAACAACAGTGTAAGACATACAATGGACAACATCACTCCACCTATTTAAATTCACCATTCAATATTCAATAGGTTTGAGCAAGTACAGTGTCAATACAGTATTATTGTATCTGTATGGGGAAATTAAGTGAGTGACCAATAGGGCTCCAGTTTACCGTTAGGAATATGTAGAGAGAAATGCATGACATAAATGATGAGCTTTGGAGAACATGCATTCCTGAGGCTGAAAACTATAATGGTGTGCAAAGTGTGGAAAGTGTGTACTATAGTAGTGCAGGAGTTGAGATACAGGGATAGTGTTGGCTGAATTAATTTGTGCACACTGTGGGATGAACTAATGTGAATTTCAACAATCAGAGGAGCTGGAGCTGTGAAGTCAATTTAATCTGTGCTGCATTTGGAGTGAAAAGCAATGCTGTTGAATTGAAGATGCTTCGGGCTTTTTCTGGCTAGGTATAAGCACAGGCGCATGAATGTGTGTTTGTGTGTGTACGTGTGCGCTCATGTGCATGCATGTTTAAAGAATTTTCTGTCTAGCTGTAAGCACGGTTGCATGATAGCCTGTGGGTGGGTGGGTGTGGGTGTTTCAGGCATTATATCGACTAGGGGTGAGCACTGTTGCACAATGTCGTGTGTCTTGTGCCTGCACATGTTATGTTATCTATGTGTGTGTGTGTGAGTATGCGTAAGTGTGTGTCACTCAGTCAAAGTGTGTCTGGTTTAAATTGTGTCCAGCTGTGAACATTGGGATGACGCAGATCTCTCCAACTGCCCTTTTAAAGGACTGTCCCTCAGGCCAGGAAGTGAAATCCGCTTACTGCGTCTAGATTTAGAGTTAACATGCTTACACACACACACGCACACACACACACACACACACACACACACACAAACCTACATAGACACAAGAAGTGGGCTACTTCATCACACTCTGCCAGTGTTTCCATGAAAATATTTCACAGCAATAGTTGAAGTTTGGCTTTGATTCCCCTTCTGTTCCTGTTTCGGGCCTTGTTTTGTTTCTAATGTAGATTGCTGTGCTAAACATGTCCTCATGGTGATGTTTGGGAGGTTTGTTTAATCTTAGACTTTCTATAGCATTGGTAGTAATGTCCTGGCTGAAGTGACCCACATACTGCTGAATGGACACTGCTTCACACTGCTTTTACTGGATAGGGAATTTTTGATGGCTGTGTTATTTTGTGCAGCGGGCAGAGCTAGGCCATGATGGACTGGAGTACAAGAATTATTACTGTCCCAGTACCTAACACGGTTGATAATGTTACTTTCTGCATCATTTTAGGGGGAGCCACTAATAATGATATGATACTCTATTGATCCCCACTGACAAATTCTCTTTTCTCTTGCCCCCCTCTACAGAGAGAACACAGGGCCAGCGCTCCTGGAGCTGGTTCAGTGTATTTCTCAAGCACACTCCCCACACAGGGAGGATGCTTGCCAACATGGGGACTTGAACCCAAGTCTCTACTCACGATGCCACTCTGTCAGTATTTAATTTTAGAAAGGCCCAACTGTAGCACCCCCAGCAGCACAGGCCCAGGTGCAGATGAACTGCTTGTCCATCTGTATGGACGTCCCTGTGCGGTGTGCAACTTTGTGCATGCCGCCCTCCTGGCCCAGACTCCCTTTGAAAAAGTGAAGCTGGACTCAACATGACAATCTCAAATAAATGAGGGCAAGATTAAAAGAACTGAACAAATGAAAAAAAAAAAAATCCAAACCTTTGAACATGAAAAGAACAAAGAAGTATAAAAAATTGACCTGAGATCATTGTCCAGAGGAAATTCATATCATTTTTTGTTATTTCTGTGTGTGTAAAACTGTGTGCAGTCATGTGTGTGTGTGTGTACGTGTGTCCAATTATGAACCAAAATGTCATAGTTGTATATTTGTTAAACTGTTGGTTTTAATTTCATAGTCAATGATGTATGTATGTGCCACTGTAAAAACTAATAGAGCTTACTATCCGCATGTATAAATGTGTATAGGAGGGACATCAAGATCATTCTATATGTGCGTGTGATTTTTCAGGTTGAGTTCGGAAGGTTCTGGCATGAGAGATCAGCAGTAACGGTGCATCGCTACTATCTCCGTTAAATTTGGAGATACAACGCTGATTTCTCTGTCTTCCTGTCTGACTGTTTTTCTGTCCATTGTCTCAGGTTGAGAAAGTTAAGACGGGGTGAGGGGAGATCAAGAGTCCTGGTGTTTTGCTCGTGTTTCTATTTAATACAGGGATTATAACTGTCAAAGCAGTATTTTCCCCCTGCATAGCTGTCAGGTCTGGATCTGTGTTGGATGGTTTGGTATTGGGGATGAGAGGAGGATGTCAGGTAATCCTCTCTCAATATGAATCTTTTTACCCATCTCTCTCTCTCTCTCTCTGACTTTTGAGTGCTCACAACTCTCCTTTCTTTCTTTCTCTACTCTCTTTCTCCCTCCTCTCTCTTTCTCCATCTCTCCGCTCTCTCTGTCCTGTCTCTCCATCTCTATGACGTTATCAGAGGGTATTTGATCCGCACAGATCATCTCCTTAACAAGTTGTATTCTGCTGAGGGACGGAAGGAGATGGGAGAGAATAGAGAGAGAGGAGATGGAAGTTAGATGGGGAGCAAGCAGAGAGGGGGGAAGAGAATGGAAAAAGGAGGAAAAAGTGAAGAGAAACACAGAGAGGGGAGAGGGAGAGTCGTTAAACTGACAGGGAGGAGAGAGAGAGAGAGAGTAAGGAAGCGTAAGTAAAAGAGAGCATGCTAATTATCTGTCGCCTTTGGCCCCCTACGACAGTATCCTAGCCTATATTCCTTTTCATTTGCATGAAGAAGTGTGTATGGGAGTGTGTTCGCAGCTTGTGCACCTGCGCACAAATTTGTTAATGTGCCTAACTGAATGTGTGCATACGTGTGTGCATGCTGTGCATGTGAATGTGTGTGTGTGTGTGTGCTGTGTGTACATGTTAATGCCTATGTGGAGCTTTTTTCACCGGGCCATCAGGGGACATAAGAGGTCTAATGTGAATGACATCACAGCTGGGGGAGGTAGGTCCCCTCATGTCGGGGTTGTAGTTGCCCTTCCCACCGCCTGACCATAATGACTCTGTAATAGACTGCTGGAAACTAGAAGCATGTGCCTGGGGTGAGAGCAAGACAGTGGGAAACAATTGTGTATTTGTGTGTGTGTGTGTGCATATGTCATGTGCAAGTTTTTCTTAGAGCCAGTTGAATAGTGTTGAATAATTACAGACCACTGGGACGATTTTTTACTTTGTGATGACAGTGCAGCAGTAATGAGTGTGTGTGTGTGTGTGTGTGTGTGTGTGTTTGTGTGTGCTTTTGCCTTATTTATGTCTGTATGCTTGCCCTCCTGTTTGTGCTCATATCTTCATGTATATGAGTGAGCACGTCTGTATGTGGGTCCCTTTTTGTAAGAGTGTGTTTGTGCATGTGTGTGTGTGTGTGCGTATGTGTGTGTGCATGTGTGTGTGTCTACTAAGGTGATAAGATATTTTTTGTAGCAAATCTGGGCACATTTGTGGCTCTTAATCATAGTGTCAGCCATATTACTACTTCAATATTTTGGCAATAAAACAATAGTCGCATGCCTGAGGAATAAGGAGCAACTAGCGTTTAAGGGGAGAGAGGGGGTTACATCGCTGAGTGAGGTAGTAAAGAATCACTACTGCCACTATTGTTCTTCCTTGTCTCTCTGTCTCTCCTCTCTCCTCTCCACCCCTATTTTTTTTTTTATTTCAAGACAATTCTCCTTGTGGGATTCCCTAGGGAGAAAAAAAAATCTTTCTCCCTGTTCCTGCCCTCATCTCTCCCTCTCTGCCTCTTCTCTCCTTCTTTCTCTCTATCTCTCCGTCAACCCCCACCCCACCCCCCCCAACTGCAGCCTCTTCCTCTCTAGTTTCTCCTCCCTCCTCTTCCTCCTCCTGGGTCACAGAATCAGTGGGACTCCCACTGTCTGCCAAGCAGAGAGCCAGCATACCAATAGACCAATAGACCTGAGCTCCCCATTACCCAGATCCTGTCTCCTTGTCTGCAGCACACACACACACACACACACACAAAAGCACACTCAAAAACACACATACTTTCACATGATTTCAGGCAGGCACACACGCATCTGCACACACAGGGCTGCAGAAACAGACAATCATGCACACACACACACACACACACACACACACACACACACACACACACACACACACACACACACTTGTGCAAGTGTCACACACTTAAATACATGCACACACACACACACACACACACACACACACTCACTGCCACCAGCCCTCCTAATCAATTTGCACTTTAAAGAGAGTTCCACCTTTTCCTCTGGTGTTTCAAAACCCCAAGCTCCTCTCTCACTAGTCTCTCACGAGTCTCCCCCTGTTTCTCTTTACTTCTCTTTCTCTCTCTTTCTCCCTTTCCCAGTCTCTCCCTCTTTCTCTTGATCCAACCTTCGCTCAATCTTACTTTATCACTCTCTTTATCTCCCTCTCATTGTGCTCTTTCTCTTTCTCTCTCACCATGAATACCTCCTCCTAAGACCGGAGAGGGTAACACTTTACAATCAGGGTCACTAAGTTAAGAGTTAGTTAATGCTTAATAATTAATAATAATATAATAGCAATAAGAGTAATGATTGTGTGTGTGTGTGTGTGTGTGTGTGTGTGTGTGTGCTTTTGCCTTAATAAGGGTTAGTTAATGCTTATTAAGCATTAACTAACCCTTAATTAACAGTTAACTAATGTGTAATTTACTAATGGTGTTCATGTTAACTAAGATATTAATTTATACATATTTAATAGTTTATAAAGATGACTATTAAATAGTGTATAAATTAATACCTTAGTTAACATGAACACTATTAGTAAATGATTACCAGACACATTAGTTAACTGTTAATTAAGGGTTAGTTAGAGAGACAGAGAGAGAGAGAGAGAGAGAGAGAGAGAGAGAGATTGAGAGAGAGAGATAGAAGGATGAAACAACAAGCCTTAATGCTCCAAGCCGGCCACTTTATAAATATGAAGCTCTGTGTACCTCACAGCTCCACCTTCAAAGCACTAAACACTAAACAGCCACCTCTGGCAGCTTGCTTTCTAACTACCATTTTCTGCTTTGCTGAAGAGAAATTATGTATTATGTATGCTATGTATAATGTATGTTGTTACTTTTTTATAAAACTGCGTTGTTTGGTGGTTGTCACATTGAGAAGTGAAATGGATGAGGCCATCTATGGTTTATCATGTGTAACTAACGAGTAGGCAGGTGTGTGGGCGTGTGTAGAGAGCATAGTTGGAGTGTGTTTGTGTGACTGTGTGTGTGTGTGTGTGTGTGTGTGTGTGTTTGTGTCCTCCATGCAATTCAGAACATTATCACGTGAAAGTTATCTGAACATGCTAATACACCCTTAATTAGTTCAAAAGCAAGTAGGCCTCCAGCTGAGTGTAAAGGCAGGTGCATTGTACATTGTTTTGTGCATCAGCCTGACTTTACCATTCAGCTTTGCTTTATCACATGTCCAAATCCCTATTGAAGTATGCATATATGCATGTAGAGTAGTAGTGTTTATTCTGGTTTTCCTTCTAGCCATGTAATCAGGGACTGTTACCTGGGACACCAGGTGAATGTAATTAACCAGGTGGTAGGATAGAAAACCAGCAGGACTCTGGACCCCAAGGGCCAGTGGTATAGATAATGCATGACAGTACACACATTCTTATGTTGACATTTTATACATCTCAAACATAGTGTGGAAGGGTGTACTCGTTCTTTTTGTGCATATACTTTGGTACACACAGTCCAAGGTGTCATAGGCTTTTCAGTTTTATCAATAGTGGGTATCTCATTTTACAATGAAACTCTATGGGCTCTATTTTTGTGAATCAATGCCGTACTTTTTGGTAAGTTCTGCACCTGCGGCTTAGTTGGAAACAGGGTTGGATTAAGAAGAAGACAGTATCAAGTATGTGTGGTTTCTCCCAAAAGGAAGCTGATGTCCTTGTGTGGGAGGTGCATTCTGGTACCATAAATAAGCCACCTCCACAATCCCACTCCGTGCACCATGGCGCATACTGACAGTATGTTGGATGATAATCATTCACACCACAGCAGCATGTGTATATAGTTATGACTGAATGAAATGAATGAAAAAAGTTATATTTTTCCTGCTTGAGAGATTTACAGTATATCAAAATGAAATTGGCCAACAAATTCACAAAAATGGTTGGTAAGCTTTTGAATAGGATCTCTTCTTGCTCACACCACTTGCTAAAGACACAAAAATAGCACAGAACACGGCTGTGCTATGTGCTGACCTGGTCTAAGCAGCGGGCGGCACAAGTGCAAATCCAGGTGTCTTTACACCAGCATTGCACTGCACTGGTTGATCGCTACTGACACACCCCCAATTGTGCTTCTCGTCCCACTTAGGCGCAGCCAAAAGTCACCAAAATACCAAACGGCCGCATGCAGGCGAGAAAAAAACCTGTGTGTGCCTGATGAAAATGCCACAAAGCCCATCCACCATCACGAAAATAGAGCCCTATTTCTCAGAAATTAAACACTTATTTTCAACATTGAAGTGCTTGTTGTTAAAAAAGCCTACTCTGAATTCTGTGTCTCGTCTTTATTGTAACACTGATGTCCATTACTATTATGGATAGTTCAATAAGCCTAACAAGCAAACTGTTGCATTGTGATTTGCTGAATGAACCTTGACAGAATGGTATTGAAGGTTGAAGCTGCCCTCTCTTTTTCTCTCTACCTCTCTCTACCGTTCTTTGTTATGCTTCTCTCTCTCTCTCTCCCTGTCAAATACAAGACTGACCTCCAGTCTCCAAACTGTGGGTGTGTGATTTCTACAGCAGTGTAGATGGACAGCTCTCTTGCCCCCCTGCCTGTACCTGGCCAAATGCTATTTAGAGTGGTATTATTTGTTCAAAGACACTGGAGTCCATTTAGAGAAACATGATGTTTTGTGCTTCTCCGGGAGTTTGACAGCACAGCAAAATTTTGAATCCAAGCCTGCTGATTTGATGTTGTGCTCAGTCAGACAGCAACAAGGCCGTAGCTTTTCCAGTTATTTCTCCCCATTTCGCTGTTTCAGTACGTGGAAGAGGAGATAGAAAGTACATCTTCGCTGTTGATCACAGCCCATAAAAATCTCATTTCTCGTTTGGCACTGAAACCACAAAATAAAAATCATGGTTCTTTATGTTGTGTAAATTCAAAGCAGTGGTATTTCTTTTTGAGTTTTTTTTTATTTTTTTCAGGGAAATGTAATCTGTGGTCTAACAGCTGGGATAAGAGACTAGAATGATTTGTGTCTGTCAGTTACACATTTCCAACACATTTCATCATGCTTTCTTGGAGGGCAAACTGAACAATATTGGCAAAGCATCAAAATACTGATCGATATTTTTTTACTTAATACCTTTTGCTTCGATTGTGCTTGTAGGTGTGTGCATGTTTGTGCTCTTTGTGTACTGTACCTGTCTCTGTCTGTCTGTCTGTCTCTCTCTTTCTCCACACACACACACACACACACACACACACACACACACACACACACACCAATAAGATAGATAAGATGAAACTATATTGATCCCCGTGGGGAAATATGGGTCATTGCAGCAGCAAATATCAATAGGAAACAGCAAAGAAAAATTGAATTAACACAGAGAACTGAATATAAATTAGCATATAGCAAAAATACGTTCTATAAACATACAAAAAGACTAGAATTTATGAATAAAAAGTACAGGAAAAAGTATGGACTACAGCATTAGGGTGTGCAAAATAACAACAAGCAGAACTTACCGAGAAAAAGACAAAGAATGAATGCAAAATATGATATGAAACACATTTTTGTTACTCTTGTGGAGACACTTGGACCCTGTAAAACATTAAAAGCATAGAGCACTAACATGGGCACACACACACACACACACACACACACATGCACACACATTTTCTCAGCGCCAGCGCTTTCTGGGTGGAGGTGTATGCATGACTGGAGTGAGTGAAACTACATTGACTTTAACACTGACTTTGGTTAACACCAAAGAGCTGTGGTAGCACAGTGTTGTTGTAACCTGCTGAACAAAATATTTAACTTATACACTTACAGTCACAACAGTTAGAAAATCACCAAGCTACTTCCTAGAGCCAACCTAGAGCTGGCTTATGTTTTAGTGACTTCTACCGTACTGTCTGGTGTACGAGCGCACAATGGATTTCCCTTAGTACTGTTCATGGCAAAAAAGCGTTACACACAAGTCTGCAGAGAGAGGGATGTTGGGTGTAAAGAGAGAAAGAGAGAGAGAAAGGTGATACACAGATGATACACAGAGAGGCAGAAGAAAGAGGGAAGAGAAAGAAGTTTGAAAGAGAAAAAGATGGGGGTGCAGAGAGTGGGGGAGAAAGAGGGACGAGAAAGAAAGAGAGAGACACAGGGAGACGAGGGCCGAAAGAGAAAAAAAGAGGAGTTAAGAGTGAGGGAGTGAGACAGAGAAGGTGATACAGCGAGGCAGAGAATAGGCAAGGTATACAAGAAGAACGACAGATGGAGGGAGCGAGTCGGAAACATGACGGCGGATGAACAAACGGGCGAGGGAGGAGGGAGGGAGGGAGGGGGGTGTTGAGAGGGGGATTTCTCCTCCATTACATTCTGAAAAGAGAGAAACAAGGGATGCACGGCGGAGATAAGAGGAAGTTGATTAAAGAAGCACGGCCGAAAGAAAGGAGGCCCCGTATTTAGCATTCTCCTGGCAGTGCCGAGGCTTATTTTCATGCCCCAGTTTGTCAAACTGAGAGGGAGCCAGAGGGTAACGGCAGAGGAGACGCAGGCGGGAGGCGCGCGGAGATAGTCGTGTTGTGCGATCGAGGGAGCGAAAGAAAGAGGAGGGGAGAGATAGAGAGAGAGAGAACGAGAGAGCACTTCGGCTAATTACCAAACCCTTTAAAAGCATCATTCCTCTGCCACGCGCCACACTTCCAGGGACAGAGTGTAAAATCGCATAGTTACGCACAGTTGTTGACAATTACATAATAAAGGAGCCTAAAATAAGAGATACGCTGTAGTTGCTGTTGTTGTTGTTGTTGTTGTTTTTGTGCCTCGGTGGCATCTCATTTGTGATGACTATATTGGATATGGTGAACCAGTGATATGGCTTGGCATTGGGATCTGGCAGAGGAAAACAGCGCTGTGCGTGGTCGTCACCCCGGTTTTCAGCAGAATCTCAGGCGGAGAGAAGGTTTGTAGCCCGGGGTCGACATGGACGGCATGTTGCATTCACTCCTGCTCTCCTTTTCTCTCCGTTTTGCTTGTTCTTTCTTGTTTCGTCACGTCTCACGTCTTTCCCTCTCTTTTTTTTTTTCCTGTTCTGCTCTCCTCTCCTCTTCCCTCCACTCCTCTCACCTTCTCCCTCTCATCCTTCCTCTCCGCCTGTCTTTTCCTTTTCTTTCTGTTCCACGATCCTGCCTGTGCCTCTCCCCTCCTCGCCTCTCCTTCTGTTCTTTCCTCTCCTTTCCTCTGCCCTCTCTTCCTCTCCTCTCCTCTCCTCTCCTCTCACCCCATCCTCTTCTCTGGCCTCCCCTTCTCTCCTTTCCTCCCCTATCCCCCCCCCCCCCCCCTTTTTTTGTGCGTTTCTTCTCCTCTCCTCCCCCGTTACTCTCTCCTCTCCTCTGCTTTCCTCTCCTCCTCCCTTCTTCCTCTCCTGTGTAGCCTGTAGGTGGCACAGAGGCATGTAAATTGGCACACAGAGTGCAGCGGAGTGATCTGAATACCCATTTCTGCTCTACAGCCTTCATGAAAGACTCCGCTGTCATATCCCCTCCGTTCCGCCACACTCCTCTCCACTTTCGGTCCTTTCGCTTTTCATCAACCTTTCTCATCCTGTCCTCTCCCTCACTCCTCAATTATCTATTTTCACCCTCTCTCCCTTTCTCTACCTCTCCTCTTTCTATCTCTTTTTTCCTTCCCACTCTCTCCTCTCACCCTCTCCTACCTATACTCACTTTCTCTTTGTCTCTCACTCTCTCCCCTCTCCCCCACTTTCTTATCCTGCATATATTCTCTCTCTTATCTCGCCTTTGCCTATCCCATCCCCCACTCCTCCTCCTCCTCCATCCCCTTCTCTCCTCCCTTCCCCTCTCCTCTCCTCTCCTCTCCTGCCCTCTCCTCTTCGTGCCAGTCGTCTGATTATTCCATTGCCTTCCAGGCAGTGTTTATTAATAACACCGTGCCATTTGGACACATGGACAGGAGGAGAGGAGGGGGGAAGGAAAGGAGGAGCAGAGTGGACGAGGAGAGGAACAGCAGAAAAAAGAGAGGAGAGGGAAAACGTGGAGGCACAACAGCGCTGACAGAGATGGCACAGATCGTCTTGTGCATTCCGCTGCATATTAACATGAAATATTCATCAAGTAGTGGCATGAGGTTGAGCAGGGGCTAAATAATATTATTAAAGAAACAGAATGGAGATGAGAGGCAGAGTTGGCAAGTAAAGGATGACATGTAGTGGGATTATAGTTATACGATTGAAGCATATTGAATAATTTTTGCATTACACAGACACACATTTCAAGGGAGCAAAAAAGTTATCCAATGGATTATGTGACTGGTTACTACTTAAAGAATCCAATTGACAAGCCGTATTGGATAAGGTTTTGAACATGACCATCCCAACCCATATAGGGAAATAATAGAGAAGAAAGGACCAAGTAAAGCTGAGTTAAAGAGAGGAGAGGGGGGTTTAAAGTCGGCACATGGAAGAAGAGGTGGGCTAAGTAAAGTTAACCTCTGGATGCCTCCGCTAGAGGAGAGCTGTCTGCGTTTTAAGTTAATGAACAAAGTGGAAAACAATGAACCACCGGGCAACACTCCCCTCAGGAACTTCCCCTCCTCTTTCTCTCTCTCTCTTTCTCTCTCCCTCCTGCATGCACCTCTCTTTTTGATCTCCCTCTTTCCCTCGGCGTTTTCCTCATGCGCGTCTCCCTCCTCTCCTCCTCCTCCCTCATTCTCACTCTCCCGCCCTCATCCTCTCCTCTTCTTCCTCCCTCCCTCCGCTCCTTCCTTCTCTCTGCTCCCTCCCTCGCCGCGTGTCACTTATCTTCATCCCTTCAACGCCGCCACTGCCTCCATGTTTACTTTCCCTCCCTCCCCTCTCATATGTTTTATTTCTCACTTCTCCGTCCCCACCTCCCCAGTGCTCCCTCCCTCTCTCTTCATCATTCTTGTCCTTCTCTCCTTCCTGTCCGCATGCCTGCCCGTTCATTCGTTCACTCTCCTGCCACCTAATGGGGTGCTGTTGCCATGGTAACGCGGGACGAACATGCCTGCGCTCCGGTATGAGAAAGACCATATCTTTACGGGCTTGTAAAGTGTCTCTTTCTCTGTTTCTCTCGCTCTGTTTCTCTTTCTCTTTCCCATGCTCTCTTTTCTCTCTGTCTTTCCCTATAGCACTCTCACTCTCTCTCTCCACTTCTCAGGCTCTTTCTCCCTCTCTCTCCAACTCCACTGAGACAGGCAGAAGTCATGAAGCGTGCAGAGAAGAGGAAACGTCATCCCTGTTCTCCCTCTACTCCCTTGTTTTTCTACTTTTTTCTTTTTCTTCAAATATGCGGTTGACATGGAACCTGGGGAATGTACAGGCATTAGTGGCAGGTCTAGTCGACTGCTACGCTAAATATCAAATCCATGAATGCCAAGTCAATACTTGTGTCCTTGTGGAGCAAGTTCCCACAAGTTGTCTTGGAGAGAACAAACCTCATGAAAGCACACTTAAGATGCACAGGTCTTGATTTCTCCAACTGCCTCTGTACTATAGACTAGCGCTGTTTGGACATGATGCATCATTCCCGCAATGAATCTTGGGGCTTCCCATCCGTTATTGTTGGTCAAGTGACAATCCGATGCATCCTCGGTTGGCAAGAAGATTCCTGGGATGTTAGGTTTGCCACACACTAAAAACTCATAGACCGATTTGTCTTAGCTCATTTAGTATATAATGATTTCAGCAAGTAAAAAGAATGAACGACATGTTTCTCATCCCTGAGAAACGAAACTTCATCTCTTATGGACTATGCTTTTCCTGTATTTTGCCAGAATCTAGGAGAAGCCCAAGCCATGCAGAGGGCACATCGCTCTTTTCGTCCTCTTTTCGTTTTGGAATCATGCCTTGGCTGTTTACATAACATCATTACACGTTACATAAATGTTGAATGCACAAGAATGCAAATTGATGTTTAAGATTATCAGGCAACAGTCATCTAAAAATTAGAGAGGCTGGTGGCTGGGGAAATTCAGATTTAGGAGCAATTTCTTATGTATGACGGCACACTTGGAAAACTCACTGATGTTAAATCATCCTCTGGTTGTCGCTGTGGGCGGTCAACTGATGCATTTGTTTGTGATTCAGAGCAAAAATAATTAATAATTTAATTGTGTGAAAACCAATTAAAGATTTCACCAGGGACAAAGTTATAATATTTCAGGGACAGCTGAAAAGGCTTTCTATGTTTATTGCTCCCTCTGGGGTAAAACAGGCAGTGTCTTTGTGATAGACTTTTGAATTCATGAGATATTTTCTGTCTGTCACCTTCCTGTCTGACACTTCTCGAAGCATCTGGTGGAGTGGTATTTCTCCCTGAGGCTTTCACACCACAAAATGGGGCCGCACTGACCCTCTACCATCCACTGATTTTTTTTCTTTTTTTTACTGTAGGAACTACAACTGTATCCATATCCATTGTATAACATCTAAGATAGATATGGTGGCTGCAGAGCAAGCAAATAGAGGTGGGAGGAAAAGAAGAAATGGAGGGAGTGATGGGGAGGAAGAGAAAACAGGGGAATGACAGGGAGATGGAGCGAGAACAGGAGGAGCGGTTGAGAGAAATGAAGACAGTACAGTAATAATGCAGGACAGGTGCATGATGGGAGACTTCTATAATGGCTACCACTATGGTGTCAAAGTGTTGGTTTTCAGTCTAGGGATGCCTTGGGGTTATTATCATGCATTGGTATGACAATGTGAGATCAAGTAAGCACAACCCCATACTGTAGAAAATCATTGTAGGAGTCAGGAATTCCATTATGATTGCTTATGCATTCCCGTTTCAATTTAATATGCCTTTTCAGGTGAGTGTCTTGGTGATGGATTTTTGAATGAATGATTTCCAGGAGACATGAACTGTCTGTCTGATGCTTCTGGAAGATTCTGGTTGAATGGTGATTTCTGATTCTGGCCTTTCTCACCATTAAACCGCAGAATGCTTTTTGGGAGTGTGAACAGTAATCAGCATTTTGGGATGGGACTTTCGAAGAAGTGGGTGCAATTGGAAGCATTCCTTCTTTCTTTCCCTCTGTTATCCCCTTCTTTTCTTTTTCTTTCTTTGGTTGGCTCTTTCACTCACTGACCCACATAAACACACACACACACACACACACACGCACACACCTACACACACACACACACACTCCACGTTATTGTTATCTCAGCTGCATAAATCTATATACATCCAAATATACATAGACTGTACACAGTGACACAAAATATTGTTTCTCCAGTCTTAAGGTGCAACATCTAAAAACTATCAGTAAAAAACAGGTAAAGTTATTAGGAAGGTTCTTTCAATCAGTCTATGAGAGTCCAGGACAGCAGCAGGAGACTATTCTACAGTCCTTTAATAGGGTGTAGGGCCTTCCTATTAATATAGGTGGGCGGTGGGGAGTGGGGGTGTAGAGGGAGAAGGGTTGGAGGACAGAACAGTTAGGCCCTTTAGTCAGGGTAGGCATATGTTTGGGTGACCCAGGGAGTTTAGGAGACTGACAGCCTGGGGGACAAAGCTCTTGATCAGCCTGGCTGTTCTGGCTTGGAGGCTGCAAAACCTCTTTCCAGACAGCAGTGGGGCAAAGAGGCTGTGGGGAGGATGGGATGGGTCCCACACCCAAAGGATGGGAGGCTTTTCGGATGCAACTGTTGTGAAAAATATCCTGAATGGAGGTTTTTCAGGTTTAGGGTTAGGGTTACGGTTGTATTAATTTTAAAGGAAAGGTAAACCTGTACAAGGAAAAGGAGGCGCCCCTGTGCCCCTGCACCTTTGCAGGAAATAAGGACCAGTCAAAATGACCTAATTTCATAAAAATGTCCTCATTTGCAAAAAAAATAATAAAAAACTAAAACTGGACACTGGCACAAGAAAAAACTGTGAGAAAAAATGTGTCTTATCCTACTGATCCAGGGACACACACACACACACACACACACATGCACGCACATATCCATTACTCCATTCATGTGTTCTGAGCTGTTACATTCTTCCGTGTGGTCAGCATTTTGTTAGTAAATGTCACGGCCAAACATTGCAAGACCTTGACACACAAAACAAATAAGAGACGCACACAAACACAAGACAGTGTACACACACTGTACTCTCAACTCTCTCTCTCTCTTTCTGTCTGACACACAAACACTCTCTCATCCTCTCTCACACATGCAGTAGTAGATCAGATCAGAGGGTAGTTTGTAAGTCCATTAGCCGAAAGGTCAGTTTCTCTCCATTAGCTCTGTACCATCTGTCTGGACACATAAACTCTCCTGTTAACTTTATAAACAATCCATAAAAACATGAGTATAAGTACAAATACCAGCCGCGGAATAGCAATGAAGCGAGGCAAGAGGGGTCGATTCAAAACATAACATTTTGAATAACACAGGTGTTTTGTGGGGGGATTTTTGAGCGTTTTTTGCAAAGTATATGTATATGTGTGTCTGAATGTGTGTGTGTGTGTGTGTGTGTGTGTGTGTGTGTGTGTGCGTGTGTGTGTCTGTGTCTGTGTGTCTGTGAGTCTGCGTGTCTGTGTATGCATGGAGTCATGCTTATATAAGTGACTCAAGGTCTTCTTCTCAAGATCAGAAAGGAGTCTGAATCTGCAGACATTCACTGACTTAAGGAAACAGACTCACACATTTTCTTTCTCTCTCTCCCTCTCTCTCTCTCTCTCTCCCTCTTGCTCTCTCTGTCTCTGTCGTTCCATATCCAGCTAGGTGACATTTATTGGATGCACCTCTACAGAATGCTAACAGGGCCCTGCAGCCAGAGAGAGAGAGAGAGAGAGAGAGAGAGAGAGAGAGAGAGAGAGAGAGAGAGATTAGATTTATTTGAAAGTAGGATAAGTAGTGCAAGGAAGGTGAGAGGGAGGGGTGGGGAAAGATGAGGAGGAGGGAGGGATGTAGGGAGAGGAGGAGAGGGAGAGGGGCGAGAGGAGGAGAAAGTAAGAAGAGGAGAAGATTATTAGAGATGGTGAGACATGGAGATACAGAGAGGACAGAGGACAGCAACAGATAAAACGTGCCTTTAAGTCAACAATAACTGGCATATACAGTTGTAAAAGTTTTTCACTTTTTCATGTTTTTTGTCGATCTGCTTCTTCTTTCTTAATTTTTCCATATTCCCATATCTTTCTCATTGTTATACATATTGTTGTTTTTTTTGTTTTCACCAATTTCATGTTTCATATTTTCGTTACGCTTTCACATCATTCATTCTTTTATTTGTCTCGGTAAGTTCTGCTTCTGTTATTTTGCACACCCTAATGCTGCAATCCATACTTTCTCCTGTACACTTCATTCATAAATTCTAGTGGCGAAATTGTCAGTTGCGTATATTAATATAACCCATTTTTGCTATATGCTTGTTTATATTCTGTTCTCTCTGTTAATTTAATTATTCTTTGCTGTATCCTATTGATATTTGCTGCTGCAATGTCCCAATTTCCCCACAGGGATCAATACAGTTTCATCCTATCTATCTGGTGTGTGTGTGTGTGTGTGTGTGTGTGTGTGTGTGTGTGTTCAACCGGGACAAAGAGATGAGAAACAAAATGAGCAATGCTCCATCCGTCTCCAAAACGCTGAGTCACCAGTGAGCCCCACAGAGAGGAAGATGAAGAAAACCTCTGCTTCTCTCACTGTCTTCCCCCTTCACTCGCTCTCCCTCTTTTCCCCTCTCTTTCCCTCTTTATATCCTTTTCACTCCCACTCATTTGTCTCCCTCCCCTCTTTCTCTCTCTCTCTCTCCCACCGCTCTGTCATTCTCTAGCTTTTCTTTATCGTTCTTTTGTTCCTCCACACTTCTGCTCCAGCGATATTCTCCATATTGTCTGTGTGGTATTTATGTATTGTCTGATAAATCCCCGCTGAATGGATGTCGGCTAGACTCCTGTCGACCTCAGCAGGCCTGCTGAGCATCAATTTAGCCTGATTTGGACCACAGCACCATTTTCTCTGTCGTTATCTCTGTATTTACTGCCTCTGTCTGTCTCTCAGACCTATAGGGCCTTTCCATCTTTCTTTGCTTCTTCATTTTTTGTATATTAAATTGACCATATCAGATTTGGCTGACCTGCAGGAATGAGGTAAGTTTTGCCTATAGACCCTGTGACAATAAATATTCTCTGGGCATGTTAAAGGAGGAATCCACCTTAAAACAGTTTAACGCTGTCAAAAAGCAGCTATTGGTGATGTAACTTGCATTTCCAGCGCAGCTCCAATTAAATTTGACAGCAGAAACACTTTCAACAATCTTAAAATATCTATATGTACCAAAACTATCTAATATAATATAGTTTTGGTGGCAGTCCCCCAGAATAAAAGAGTAAGGGCTTCTTTCTAGACTCACCATTTTGAACATTAAATAACCATACAGGGAGAAATTCATCGTAGAAGAGGAAGAGATACCGATTTCTCCACTGACAGTAGCCTCTATAGACCAGAATGCAATGCAGCCACAAGACATGTGTTTAGAGTGGGAAATGCAGGAAATCATTAACTGAAGGCAGGCTGAGAGAAAGTGGGTACACCCGAAACAGAGAAATTACAACCCTTCATCCTGGAATGCACAGAACATCACAAATTGATAATATATATAACAGTGTAAGAGTAGGATCTGGGGGTGGATTTTTACTTTTTACTGTAATGTATGTGTGTTTTCCTGATGATGTTGTCATGCTGAAGGAGCTGGAGGCTGTGGAGTGCAGTGTGTGCTGTGGCAGGAGAAGGTCTCACTGTATGTATTTAACTGTCAATTCATGTGTGGGCTGCTGGCACTGTAGATGATGATGGGTTTTGTTGCTGCTGCTGTCAGTGGTGTGTGTGTGTGTGTGTGTGTGTGTGTAGGTGTGTGTGTGTGTGTGTGAGAGTGAAAGAGAGAGAGAGAGAGCAGGTGGTTTGATGAGCAAGACTTGTAATTTTTTCCTCCCTTTTTGTAAGATGTTTCATTAAAGAACATCCATAATTAACATTATTCATTGAAGGCCATTCACTCTCATTAAGTGGAATCCTTCCATTTTTATTCTTTCTTTCTTTCTTTCTTTCTTTCTTTCTCACTCTTTCTTTATTCTACATCTCTGTCCATAAAGTCTCTCTCTCTCTGCAGCCCGGCTGTCTGAGCTGGCCGCTATAAGAACAGTAAAAAGAGAAGAGAGAAAAGGCTGATGGCATAATAACCTGCAGATGTCCCTTTTCATCTCTCCCTCACTCTCTTTCTGTCTTTCTCATGCTCTCTCACGCTATGATCTCTCTCTTACTGTCTTTTGGTTCTCTCCCGCGCTTTATCTTTGTCTCACTTTCGTTCATTCTCTCGCCATCCCAGTTCTCTCTCTCCCTCTCTCTCTGTGCAAGAAAAGGCGGTAGCCAATTACTCCCTGAAAGGGGTCAAACTCATGTCAAACACCAGTCCTCCCACTCTCTCTCGCTATACCTCCCCCCCTCCATATATCCATATATCGCTGTCTTTCTCTCTCCCACTGGGGTCAAGGCCTGCGTCGAACATCATGCTGCTGCTATCAAAGAGGGTCGGACCAGGCGGTAATATGTCGGGTCGAGCACTCTCTCCCCCCGTCTCTCCTTTTCCCTCCGCTCTTCTCTTCTCTTCCGCCTTCCTACCTTCCCTTCCTCTCCTCTCCTGCTCGGTGTCCGTCTTCGCCTGTGTTATCCTTATCATAATGGGGGGATTAAATAATGCATTAAGCCGAGCTATATTGCGGATGTCCAGGGGATGTCGCGGAGTGGCTTAAGCGTTGCCCCTGCAAATGAATGTTTTAAAAGGGAGAAGGATCTCTAAAATCCCTGAGACACCCCCGCCTGTTCGGGAGCACGGATAAGTCCAGAGGGCAGGAGACAATTAAACCTGAGGATTTGATCCGTCCAGCCGAGGCGCCGAGGCAGACGGGAGAGGAGGAGAAAGACAGAATGACAGACGTAGGTACATAGGTGAGAGACAGAGAAGGAAACAGACAGATGCAGACAGCCAGGCAGACACAGCAGGGGGGAGACAGACTCAGAGAGAAACAAACAGGCTTAATGGCTCCCTTTACACCTGGCATACATCTCACATCTGTCTCATATACATTAAATATGTCTCATATCTCCCTTACAAAAAGTCACACGTGAAAACATACGCGTGAATTCACAGCACATTCACAGATTGACATATCTAATGGCAAGTGAAAATGTAAAAAATAAAAAAAGTTCACATGTGGAAAAATACATCTAGAAATTGAATAAAAACTGTCATGTGACATCAGAATACAACATGAGAAACATGTTCACATGTGAAAACCAACATGTGTCCAGAAAGCACATGTGCTTTGAATTCACATGCAGATTTTCACATGTGACTTTTTTTGTAAGGTCCAGGTTGCGTCTAGATATGATTCAGATGGATTATATTTACACACAGATTGTCATGTATGTCACTTCCTCTCATAATATTTACATGCTTTAAAATTGGCAGGAAACATTTTGTATCGTTTGAGTATCCTGACAATCCATTTTGGACTCGTCTGTGAGCTGCCTTTTTGTTTTGCCTGTGCTTCATGGTTACTGTAGATCCATGCATGAAAGTTTATTTCCGCTCGTGCACTTAGTTTTTATATGCAGGAGGAGGACACACTTTGTTTTTAATGTGGCAAAATGCGTCTCTGGAAGTGGTTTGGGTGATCAGATCTTCAGTGCATCTTGGGTACATTTACACCTGCATTTTACAAGTCAATGCCGCCAAGTGCACTGGGCATCAATAAGAGACAGAAATATAAAGAGACAAACAAAGGTAGAAAGAGGCAGACAGACAGACTAAGTTTTCATCTTGGAGTGTGGAAGGAATCCTTTTGTTATGAACACAGGTGGGGTGGGACCCAAACGCAGGACACGGACAGGGTGGTGTTGGTAAGGAAAAGGTTTTATTGTAAGGGAGGATCTGGATGAGGGGCTGATGGCAGGGAACGGGAATCCGGTGGCAGCAGGGGTGAGTGATGGTGAGGAGCGGGGCTTGGCGGAACGTGGGATGAGGGGAAGCGTGGCAGGCAGGGGTAGCTTGGAGGCTAGGAGGTTGCTGGCAGGCAGGCAGGAGGACAGGCAGGCTGGTGAAGATCCACTGAGGTTGAAACAACAATCTGGCGAAGAATGGTTGAAGAGCCGGGGTAAATATACTGCAGGCAGAAGAGCTGATGAGAGGCAGGTGAGCAGACTGGGAGAGGTGATGAGCTGATTGCAGACAGGTGTGCAGGATGAGCAGAGCTGGGAGCCAGGAGAACGAGGAAGGGAGACCACGCCCACGCCAATACACACACAAACAAAACATAGACAGAGAGAGAGACAGACAGGGGAGCACTGGGAACACAGGGAAGGGGAAACACAAGGAAACACTAGGGAATGTTCTGGGGGTATGACCACGGCCGTAACACCTTTTGAGTTTGGGGGTAAGAAGGGTCCTCTCTTCCTTTTGTCCTCATGTCTCCTGATGATTATTGTGGAAACAAGAGAACAGCAGACTAAGACAATAATCCCTGTGGAGCCGGTGAGCTCAAATGAAAGGAAAGATGGCACCTTTTTCATAACTACCATCACAAATCACTTTTGTACCACAGTACAGCTCGTTTTGTATTGTCTCTTGCTTAATTAATGATTGTATCAGAATATAATAAGAGGGGAGACAAAGTCTGACCTGTACCTCAGGAACTGAGAAAAGAGAAAAGCTCATTAACTCAGTGATGCTAATGTAGTTTTGGAAATTACACAATAGCCATTTGACAGGTTTCATGGCTCTGATAGAAAGTCACTTAACGCATACATGACAATGTAAAATTTAAGGTTTTTACATATCATGGCTGATATGTTTTTAGCATGATGTTTGACAGTCTAGCTAATTTGTGTGAGCATGAATAAGTTTTAACAACTAGATGAGCTTTATGTCACTGTAGTAGTGACAGTTGTGAACCAGAAAATGTACCTCTATATCTCTGTAAAATCCCCTCAACAACAAAATCAGTATCCTATTCATCATCAGTGGTTAAGGTGAATTTACCCTTTATAAGCAGATTGACCAAGCAATGTTACTGTAGCACTGTATTGTCAAATTACCTCTGCTCTTTCTCCACTGAAACAATCTGTGCCTCTCTTTTACTGAGATGTATAATCATATATTCTTTTAACTACAGTTTCAAATGTGGCGTTAAATTGCCCTTTTTAGTTCTAGAGTGGTATAAATGTCTCATGGGAGTTTATGTTAATATTTGATATGTTAATATTTGTTTTCCTGTCAGCGAATGAATAATGCAGCGGGTCTGAACTAAGGATTGGCACACGCTGGTGTTTTCAACGCTGTATTCATAATGATTGTTCTCTAAAGGCTTTCCTTTCTCCCCATGTGGCCTTTGTTTTTTTGGGGCTCCATATAGACGCTAATACCACTGTTAGCTGCATCATTAATTTATACACACACAAACATACAGTAGTACATGCATGCACACTTTTTGCATACACACAAACAAACATGCACAATAGTTTGATGGAGTTCATGTGTACTATTAATATAACTGCTTGCTGCATCTCTAATTTATCCACATAAGCACGCATGTGCACGGGCGCGTGCGCGCGCACACACACACACACACACACACACACACACACACACACACACACAATGCATGTGAAGATTAAAGTTCAAATACCAAACACAAATGGAGCTCACCAAAACTTGTTGGGACTGATGTGTTATTAGGATGGACTCATTCACAAGCACACACACACACACACACACACACACTCTCACAGATTGGTAGGGCTGATGTGTTTACATACTAATGTTACAACTACTTATTCTGTGGGGCGGATCAAAGGGGGTAGCTAACAATCTGAGCTTGATTGTAATTCTGTGTTAATTTCCATAATCACTATTATAATAATACACTGCTAATTCTGTATACTTTGGCCTTTACGCTGCAATTACACATAACAATGGTGATTACCATAATCACGTTAGAAAATGCACTGGCCTCGTTATTTCACATTTATGCATTCAGTGCACCATTTCACTGTAAATGCCTTCCCAGTCTGCCTCTACTTTGTTTGACATGTGTGTATAAGATGCCAATGTGGCCTTGAGCAGTATTGATGCACTCAGTCCTTCCAGAGGGGTATAGCTACTTGTTATTACATTACAGTACAGTGTTATAAGTTCTTACCATTTCATAGTCTCATGACAGCGGAGAGAGACAAATATGATGGAGGTGATATTGCTAACAGAGCAACAGGCCAACAAAAATAATATATAGGTTTCAATATTTGGTTTGCTGCTCTAAAAATGTGTTTTGGATGGGAATCTACAAGCAAGGGATGAGGGTGCTATTCATTACCACCACAGACATGGATTGTGCTACATGTAATGTAAGCAAAATCATACTTCTCATATTGTGTATAGGTCATAGACAGGTAACACATAGAAGATGTTATTTTTCTTTACTGTGACTGTATTGGAGACATGGTTTCCTACAAATTATGTTGCAAAATTGCAGAAATTTTGTGGTTTGCTGAGCTCTGTCCAGTCAGGTTTTAGATCAGGCCATAGCACAATAACTGCTGCCTCACAGGTGCTAAATGACATAATACAAGCTCTTGATAACAAAAAACATTGTGCAGCAGTATTTATTGACTTATCCAAAGCGTTTGACACTGTCGACCACACAATTGTAATTAATAGGCTCCACAACATTGGATTGAGTTTCAAAGCAGTCAGTTGGTTTGAAAACTATCTATCAGACAGGTTGCAGAGAGTTCTTGCTGATGGTCAGAGATCATCCTCCAGGTTAATTGCCCGGGGCGTACCCCAAGGGTCTATTTTGGGTCCAGTCTTGTTCACTATTTACATAAACAGCATTGGCTCAGCTGTGAACACACTTGTTTACTCTTGTGCCACCTCTCTGTCTAGCGCTGTCCAGGACCTCCAAGAATCTTTTAATTCCATTCAGGCTGATTTTAACAATCTCAAATTGGTCCTAAATTCTGATAAAACAAAATGTATGTATTTTTCTAGATCACACTCCCAACTTGTTGTTCCCAACATCTCAACCCTTGATGGGAAGTGTATTGACCAAGTGTCATCTTATATATACCTTGGAGTCTGGCTTGATGCAAAGCTTACGTTTAAAACACACATAGACAACCTTGTTAAAAAAATCAAGATTAATTTTGCTACAAGGAAAATACTTGTCATAGCTTCATTTCTCCCTATGATTGATTATGGTGATATTCTTTATATGCATGCCTCTGCTACCTCACTTCAGGCTATACACACAGTTTATCATGGAGCTTTACGTTTCATTCTGAATGCAAAATCACTCACTCATCGTTGTCACTTGTATGAAAGGGCAGGTCTGACCTCAGTATATTACTGCAGATGGCTTCATTGGCACAGTTTTATCTACAAAGCCATCATAGGGCAACTCCCTGGCTATTTAAATCGCCTTTTCAATTGTATCACAAGTTCTTACAACTTGCGCTCTAAGAATTTACTACTTTTCACTGTCCCTCGCCCTTCCACAGAATTTGGGAAGATGGCTTTTAGTTATTATGTTCCATGGTCCTGGAATCAGCTCCAGAAAGATGCAAACCTGGATCACTTCATCCCTCTGGGTGATTTTAAAAGTCTGTTGCAGTCTTTAAAAACTGAAGTTTGTAGCTGTTTTACTCGAGATTGTATACTGTGCAATTTGTATATTTGTATGTATTCCTTGTAATTTTATATTGTGGTTTTGTGTTGTATTTTTGTAACATCTGTTTGCTGCTCTCTTGGCCAGGGCTCCCTTGCAAAAGAGATGAACATCTCAATGGGACTCACCTGGTTAAATAAAGGAGAAACAAATAAAATAAAATAAAAATGCAACTGGGAATGTCTCCAGCTGTGACAAGTGCAATCAATTTTGGTTATGTTGAAACAATGGGAAGTGATACTTGCACTTTCAAAAAACATTTGAATGAAAGGAATGCTATTATTCAAGCCAACACCGGAACGGGCCTTACGGCATTTAAAAGATACGTTTTGACAGACAAGTTAAGTTGATTGAGTCAAGTTTCATCATAGTGTGTTTTGCATAGAACAAAGGACATCAATCCAGCTTTCAAAAAGTACAACTAGAAAAAACAATCACATCACTGTGTGTACAGCGTGTGTGTCTGCATCACTTTGTTGATCCTATGCTGAAGTACCAAGCAAAATAAACTTCTATCCAATAGAACTGCAGCCTAATTCACAGACCATAAAGCAACTTCATACTGTATATAGTGTGTGATGTAACTGACCAGTTTATCCACTTTTGATTAGATGTCTGTCTAATTAGGTGTGGACATACCGCACCCAACTGAGACTGCTGTTTAGACTGGAGGCTCTGTAAATAAACTGAACACAGTTGAGTTCCATAAATAAACACTTATTAGCACACTCTTATTTCTAATTAACTGGCTCAAAACAATAATTACCATATTGTTTTATTAATATGGAAGTGGGCCACCAACATCACTCATGGAGTAAATGGAATGTTGATTTGTTTGCTGCTCCCTGCATGATTTGATATGACGTGATAGACCCAAAAAAAGAAAGTGAGATGGTTAAATATGCAAATGAACCACTACCACCAAATAAATAACTATACTCCTGGAGTAAATGGTACACCGGTTTGACTTGAAGGTATGGCTTTAAACTCATAACTCTGATACAGAATACATATTTAGCATTAGTTTGTTACTGACATTTTTCATAGCATTTTTATATTGAAAATATTTAAATCAAATGCAACTGCCTATTCACTATGTTCCTTTTGTTTTTAAATATTATTTTTGTATGTTCTGCTTTTTTAGACAGTGAAGAAAGGGCATATAGAAACAATGATATGCAACAAAGGCTGTATGTCAGCTGTATGTCAGCTATATTTGAACCTGTGAAATCAGAAGCGCAGGCTGTGCTCTTTAACTTGCTGCACTGCAAAAGCACCTCAACATTGTCACTTTCCAAATGCCTTTTACTTGGTTGCTGCAGTGCTTTTCAGGATGGATGGATCGTCGTAATGTCTTTTCAGAGTTTGGTGCAATTGGGTTTGGAATAAAAAAGAGCTAATTAATGAGATTGATGTAATTTAAGAATACCCCCCCCCCCCCCCCCTTCTTTCTTGGCTGTGGCAATTATAGGACACACTGCTGCATCAGCTGAAATCTGGAAGCCATTGGAAGAATATTATCAGGGCTACTTATGTTCTCACTGCTACAGCTGTATACTATTAAAAGTTGAAATTATATTGTCTCAGACTGATGATAAATGGGCAGCTTGTAAAGGAAGTAGAGCTAGGTAATATAGTGTGAAACTGAGATGGGGATTTGCAAATGGCATGAAATAACATAGGGGCATAAGGAATAAAAGTATCATAAAAAAGTTTTAGCCTATTACTAAACTGCCATGATTGGTGGTGAAATTTGTAAGAATTCCCTCTATCTCTCTACATGGAAATGAAGAGCTAATTTACAAAATCATTATTCAAAATCTCTGAAATACTGGTGATCCAGTGTTACCTGTCTAGTGTTATCTTTACACTTTTAAGTTACCTACCATCATTTAAAAAAAAAAAAAAAATGTTATCTGTCATTTTGTAAAACTTTGTGTCACTGTTAACATACCTTTAATTTCTCATTTTGAAAGAAAACTATTTCCCCTGGTGTTACAATACACCCATTGTTGTACACTGATTTTGAAATTCTTGCAGAGATATAAGACTGCAGTCCATCAATGTTTTCTTTGAATGTTTTGCCATGAATGGCCTCCATGAAATGACAGACATTTTGAAAATCTCACTACATTCTTAACACTATAGTGTGTGCATGTGTACCCCCATCTTACATCTATTGTACAACTATCCCCCAATAGTACGACAACAGCCACTGCAGCCTGTCCTTTCTCCGTAGAGAGAATGATGTTGTAGCACAATATTGTAACACAAAATGCTTCTCTTTTGTTCTTCTTTCTTTCTGCATTTGATTATGTATTTTTCATACAAATATCTTGTATCTGAGACCAAGGCCAGTGATGTTGTTATATTATCTTTCACTGTGTGTGGCTGTTAACCCTGGGTCCACTGCAAAAATGGACTCAGCCCGTGTGTTTGTTGTTGGTCCGGTCGTAGCACTTGAGAGCTTACAATCCCCCTGCACATATGGGAAATTTGGGGTCTAGGCCAAACTATTGAAAATGGTTGCTAAGTGTTAATAATACATGGATGGTATTTTAAACTGTGCATTTCTCTCACTGTGTCAGTTCCCTTGTGTTCTCCCATATTTGTTGGGCCTTTGTGTGTGAGATATGCAGTACATCTTAAAATCAGTTGGCTTTTCATGGAACTGGACAATAGTGTTTTTCTTCTTTTTCTGTCTGTGTATAAAATAGTGTCGTCTATAAAGGTTAATTAATGCCCTGTGGGTGTATGCATGCGTGCACATGTGTGTGCATGTGTGTATGCACATGTGTGTGCATGTGTGCATGTCGATGGTGTGCCTTGTCTTCCACAAAATAATTTTCCTAGTAGATATGCATTCAGGGTGTATGTGTGCATGTATCTACATGAGTTTTAATGGAAAGTTTGTATCTATGATTCTACAGTATATTTCATGTTTTTGTTTTGCCTCGCGATATAATGTAAATCTGCATATGTTATTGTGTATCAGTGGAGTTACAGCAGGTGCAGTGGATCTGCAAGGAAACAGTCTAATTAAGATAATGTACGTGAAATGAAAAAAAAAAATGTCTGAGTTAAACAGTGAAATGCTGTTGAATTACTGCTTTATGTCCAGTCAGCCTTTTTGAATCACTACGGGAGAGGAGAGAAAGAAAAAATATCAACAATGAGTGTGTTTTTTCTGTACGTCCCACCAGTGGGCAAAACAAGGAGCATCTGCCAAGTTTCTATTCTGGTTTCTAAAAAGCATTGCTTTGTAAGAGTTTGGGTTAAAGAGGAATATCTGCATGCACAACAACAAACGACCATGTATTATCAATTCAGCTTAGAATGCACAAATCAATGCACTACATTTGATGAGATCATCTCTCTCCTTATATGGTTACCTGGTTGCACATATCAGGACAGACAACTTGGAAATCAAGGATAAATTCAAGCCACTTTAAATGGTTTTTCATAAAAGTGAAAGAGGTTTCATGCTCTGTCAATAATAATGGCTCATCATGAAAATGACTGAAATATTTAAATATATGTTCTGCTGTCCCATTCGCACAAAAAGATTTTGTGCCGAGCTGAATGCAGTGGTCCTGGTCCAAGACAAGGTACCACTGAGTTCATGCCTTTCACTGTGGTTTTGCTCCCCATTATGTATCCATAGCAGCAGACAGAAATCCTCTGAGGTCTCTGTACTCCAGTGATTTTGAGTAGATAACCACCACTGGAAACACTGCTGGTGTGTGTGTGTGTGTGTGTGTGTGTGTGTGTGTGTGTGTGTGTGTGTGTGTGTATGTGTGTGTGTGTGTATGTGTATGTGTATGTGTGAGACCAAGTCAGTGTGTTTGTGTGTATGGGTATTCCTGAATGTGTGTGCATATTGTTGCATGCCATGTATGGAGTTCTGTGTGTGTGTGTGTGTGTGTGTGTGTGTGCGTGTGTGTGTGTGTGTGTGTATGTATTTTTATATGCATTGGTGTAAGTAATTGTGTGTATGTGTGTGTGTGTGTGTGTGTGTGTGTGTGTGTGTGTGATTGACAGCTCTGAGCTAGTGGGGTTAGTCCACTGCTGAGAGGAGACCACTGGAGAGGAGCTGAAATCAGCATGGAAGCACCGCACACAAACGCACACAAACACACACAAACACACACAAACACACACGCACACATGCACACGTACAAACATACACCCAAATCTTTTTAGCCACATCTACACATATGCTCACTGGGGCATACTGTAAGCACACACAAACACACAGAAATCCAAACAGTTGCACACACATGCCAGCCGTAAAAAATGCTTACGCTCAACATCAAATACCATGCATATCACACACACACATTCTGACTCACACACACACACACACACACACATTCTGACTCACACACACACACACACACATTCTGACGCACACACACACACACACATTCTGACTCACACAACATTTAAACTGTTAGTGCTGTAAAGCTCCAAGAAAGGCTGAGGTTTCTCTGCTCTAGTACTCAGACTCAGTGGGCCCTATTTTCGTCAATCAAGGTGCAGACGCAGGCGGCCCATTTCGGCACAAGCAATGTCATGGCGAGCCACGGAATTACAGAGTGGACGCAGGCGGGAAACGATCTACTGGAGACCAGTGAAATTACCACTTTGTCGCACAAAAACAAGGCCCAGTAACTCCCTCTTTCTTCTCTTTGACTTGCTTTTTATTTTAAACATACTCTTTCTTTCTCTCGCTCTCTCTCGCTCTCTTTCTTTCACTCACACACACACACACAGACACACACACATTTCCTCTCTCAACCCTAAAGTCAAGTGTGTGAACAGTAATGTTCCTGTTAAATACTCAGATACAACCAGCTCATACTCAACATCTAAAAGCATCTACTTATTCATTTTAATTAGCAGATTTATGCTCCTCTGATGAAAGCACTCATCAAAATCATATATTAATTCACACTCTTCACTAGTGGGACCAAATGAATTTTGACCCTTGGAGTCTTTATCATTGGCTACTAATCATACAGACTGCTTGCAATACAGGACATTTGTGCTACAGTTGCACTTACTGTAAATCACCCCAGATTAGTGTGAGCTAAATGCCTTAAATGTAAAAATATAAATATATTATTTTCATACGTAATTTTTATTGGACATGAACAACTCTCTCCTAATGTGAAACATCTGTGAACGGGTTGCTTATCATCAAAGTCAAATTATTGCGATGCGACATTGACAGTGAATTGGAAACTGCAAACTTTAGTATAAAGTATTTGATCTTTTACATATGAATGTGTTTCATTTTATTGTCATTCTAAGACATGAACCAGAAAATGTGCTCATATCCCTGTAAAATCCTACTGGGTATTGCTACTGTTGCCGTTAAGTTACTCTCCCACTCACTGGAAATGGTAAAGAATTTTATCTCGTAGGGCTTTTTACCTTAGGGAAAAACTAAACTTGTTTGTTCATGTCCACAAATAAAGACTAAAGTCCCCAAAATCATAGGAACACATCAGAGTAACAACTCAATCCAATTCAGTTTCGGGGGTGGATTGTTCCCTTTTAATAAAAAGATATTAATTAAGAATAAAGCCTGTAATTTGCATCTCTGAAGGTGTTATCATCAGTAGTAATGATTACCCACAAAGGCTCACACCCCTTATCTATCCCTCATCTGTCTGTATGAAAAACAATAAACCAAACAACATGACTGACAGCTGGAAGCATCTGGATGCAGACAATTTGCCTCTTAAGTACTTAATCACGCTGTTTGTCGCTGATTTGTTGCTGTGGATATTTTAAGTTTTATTTAAGAGTTTTACAGAGAGTATTTTTTTTTTTTTGTGGTTTGTGTGTCCATGTGTACAACCTTATATGTGCACACACATGTATAAACTGTATTTTCAATGTGCATGTGAAGCCATGAGCAAGTGTATGCGGGAATGTGAGCAAGTGTGTTTTGTGTGAGTGTGTGTGTGTGTGTGTGTGTGCGTGTGTGAAAGTGTATGATGGAATATGAGCACATTTGAGTATTTGTGCCTGTGTGTGTGTGTGTGTGTGTGTGTGTGTGCCTGTGTGTGGGTATGTGCATGTGAGCGTCTGTACTAGCCAGATAAGAATGTGGTGTTATAGCTGAATAAAAGCCCTTTAGTATTGGCCCTGTGGGAATAGGGGACACAGTTATCAAGGAGCCAGAGACCCCGACAAGACGGCAAGACTGTAGGAATAACATGAGGTTGAATAAAAGAAAACGTGAATAACATTCTCTATCGATGTTTCTTTCATTAGTTTTCTCTCTTGCTCTCCTCCTCTCTTTCTCCCACACACACACACACTCTGTCTCTCATGCTTTGACTTTTGCTCTCTCACACTCCGTCTTTCTCACACTAAGAGCTCTATTTTCGTGAATCAATGCCGCACTGAAAGCGCAGTCAAAGGCAGGGCGTAGTGGCTGATTTTCTGTAATTTTGTTGGCGCAGGGTGCAGCCGCGCTCCAGTTGGAAAGGTGGTTGGATTAGGAGGAATATTATAGGTGTGGTAGGGACAGTTATCACCAAAGTTCTGACTATATGAATGGGGAATTTTCTGTTGTTTTCTAGTTGCTATTAGGACAATACAGGTTCCGCCCTAGTCTAATTTTATTGGTTTGAAGCATGACAGCCCACAGCATCTCCACCCTTTTCTAACCAACTGTTCTGTTTGCAATTTCTCCAGACCTCCATTTTGTTTTACACAGAGGTCTGGCTACACAAGATTAGCTCAGTTCAGTGTCTTGGTTGCAGGAGACAAGTGTTTGTTCCGACATGAGAAAGCTCAACTTATGCAGCTTGTCTTATAGAACAATGTGATGTCATAAAATTTTGTGAAATGAGCACAAAGTCTGAAATACAGATTACTTGTTGTGGACACAAATTATGTGAAGATTACGTTCCTCCACCACAAACTAGATTCTGTGACAATAACACAAATTGGACATGCCATTTTCACCTAAAGGTTGGTTAATGGTTAAATTTAGTAACTTTGGTTAAGGTTAGGCAACTAAACAAGGTTGGTTAAAGGTTTGGGTTAAGGTCATGGTTAAGAAACAGGCTGTGTAGAAAGAAGGTTGTTCATTCGTTAGCAGATTCTCAGATGGGATCCTTTGTCCTTCATGAATTTCCCTCATGAAATTCAAACTCAATCGAACAAGGTGAGGAAGAAGTTTTATCTGGGACACACAGAGGGGGTGTGTTGCAACCATTTGGTCATAACAATAAACTTAAAGCGGGAATGTGTGTATGAATGTGAATGTCTGAGTCCCTACTGGTCTTTCAGCTCTCCACAGACATCTTTACTTTTTTCTTCGGAATTGTTGGACGACAGGTTCTTCTCTGGCAAGGAATCTTTTTGAAGCCTGAGTTTCAGTGTTAACTTCACTTCACAAGTCTTATTCTGTAAGGTAATGTTCAAATGTGTAACATTCAGTGTTGCAGGAGGGTAGAGCCTATCCCAGCATACATTGACATACAGAGATGTCCTGAACAGGTACAGGACAAGTAGACACACATTCACATTCATACCTATGGGCAATTTAAAGTGTCCAATCCACCTGACTTGCATGTCATTCAAATGTGGAAGGAAGCCCACGTGAACACAGGGAGAACATGCCAACTCCACATAAAAAGGGCCGGGGCCGGGAATTGAATTGATTTGAGACAACAGTGCTGAACACTGAACCACTAAGCTGCCCCCAGGAAAAATACCATAAATACACAATCAAACAACACAAAGGAACAACATTAGAGAGCCTCTAGTACATATTCCAGTTCACATCTGCAAAAAAAAAAGGACTGAAGAGAGAACTGGTGGAGAACTGGTTAAAAATTATTTTTGGTTATTGGTTTTCTACAGCGCCTCCCAGAGGGAAGCTTATCAAATTCATCAGAAGGGGCTGGAAACGATCACCAAAAAAATTGGCTGAGCCTTCTGCCTGGTGTGAGCCAAATCTTCTAAGTTGTGTGTGTGGTTGTCAAATAATATTCTTGGCCATATTCACAATCTTTACCAATTTACCGCTATTGTTGGTCCCCTGGTTGGCATATCAAGCTGAAATATTAAAAAGTCTCTCTCACTATTCAAACATTCACTTGCTCTCTCATTATTAAACACACACACACACACACACACACACACACACACACACACACACACACAGTAATAGCATCATTTATTATAAGACAAAAGGCCTCTC